>NW_006922086.1:1575-10409 GCF_000298275.1 Orycteropus afer afer | reverse complement strand
CATTTGGGACATCTTTGACCTCCGCCTCATGGGGACCAGCCTCGTGCTGATCTTTCTAAGAGAAATTGTTCAAGCACCCAGACACTATGGCAGAGAGATCCAACAGATCTACCATCTCAGAATCATAGTACTGGAGGACATCAGAGTCAGTTGGCACAAGAAAATACATAAAAACCTTGTTCCTCATCCTACATTGGTGAGTAAATGACTGGGGTCTTAAAAGCTTTCAAGCAGCCATCTAAGATGCATCTAATGATCTCCTGTGTCAGAAGTGAAGAAGCGTGCAAAAAAAAAAAAACAAAAAAACCCCAAGGACATTTGGAAGCAATCAGCCCTAGGACATGATGGCCCTCAAGACCAGAAGAACTAGATGATGGCCGGCTACCAATGCTAGCCACTCAGGAGAGGACCAAATCTGGAGATCCTGGATAGAGTGGGAGGAAAAACGTGGAACAAAATCCAAAAACTCAATAATGACCAGAATTACTGGTCAGATGGAGTCTGGGATACATTCTGGGGCTGGAATAAAACTCACTCTGAGGGCCTCTCTCTCAGCCCAATAGCTAGCAAGATGTACATGCAGACCACTCAACCCATTATGACGCACCCACATACTCTATAGAAATGCATCCCTTGGAGCAATAGACCACGGGGCACCAGAGGGGCAACATTCACATGGAGGAAATGCAGGCCAAACAGGAGTGCATAATTATGAGGATTACTGGGCAGGGAGGGGAGGAGACTAGGTTAGTGTTGGGCATGGTAAATGGGGAGTGAAACTAAATGTACACTTATCGTTGAATGTAAAACAAACTCTTAAAATTAAAAAAAAAAAAATTTTAAAAAGCAGTACTTGCAGATACTCCAAAACATATTTAATCTAATAATACAAAAAAAAAAAAAAAAAAAAAAACAGCACAGAAAAATATTTAAAAATCAATCAATAAATATTGCAGTCTGCAGTATGAGTTACACCTCAATATAAAGAAAACAAAAATCCTCATAACTGGTCCAGTAAACAGCTTCATGATGGATGGAGATAAGATTGAAGTTGTCAAGGACTTCATATTGCTTGGTTCTACAATCAACACCAATGGAAGCAGCAGTCAAGAGATCAGATGATGTATTGCATTGGGCAGATTTGCTGCAAAGGACCTTTTTCAAGTGATGAAGAGCAAAGGTTTCCTTGAAGAATGTGTGCCTAACCCAAACCATGGTATTTTCAATTGCCTCTTACATATGTGAGAGCTGGATAGTGAATAAGGAAGACTGAAGACGAGTTGATACTTTTGATTTGTGGTGTTGGAGAAGATTGCAAAGAGTACCATGGACTGCTGAGAGGACTAACAAATATGCCCTGGAAGAAGTGCAGCCAGAATGCTGCTGAAAAGCTCTTTTAAGTGTTTAAGAGGAAAGATGTCACTTTGAAGACTAAGGTACACCTAGTCCAAGCCTCTGTCTTTTCTTTAATTTCATATGTATGTGAAAACTGGACGGTGTGTAAAGAAGACTGCAGAAGAACTGATGCATTTGAATTGTGGCGGTAGCAAAGAATATTGAGTATACCATACATATTCAAAAGAATGAACAAGTCTGTCTTAGAAGATGTGCAGCAATAATGCTTGTTAGAAGTAAGAATGGCCAGATTTCATCTCTTAGAGTTAGGCATGTTATCAGGAGGGACTAGTCCCTTGGGAAGGATATCATGCTAGATAAAATAGAGGGTCAGCTAAAAAGAGGAAGACCCTTATTGGGATGGATTGACACAGTAGCTGCAACAGTGGACTGATGGATGGCAGTGATTATGAGGATGGTACAGGACCAGGCGTTGTTTCCTTCTGTTGTATGTAATGTTATAAGTTGAAACTGACTTGCTGGCCCCAACAGCAACAACAGTGATCCTTTAATTTATCATATTGTGATTATTATTATTATTATTATTATTGTCAGGGGAAATATTCTTACATATAGTGGGAAAATTCTATATTTGGCCAAAATCATTCTGCCGGTACCCTCACGTTTGCATTAAACAAACCAGGGAAAAGTGGGAAGGAAACCATTTCTGAACACCTATCAAGAAATAAACTTAGCAAAGACAAGCCTAATTAGGTCTGATATTTCCAGAATCTTAGAGGAACACTGATGAAAGAATCCAAAATCTTGAACATACCAAATCAAAAGCAAACTCACTGCCATTGAGTCAATTCTGACCCATAGTGACCCTATAGGACAGAGTAGAACTGCACCATAGGGTTTTCAAAGCTGTAAATGTTTACAGAAGTAGATTGTCTCATTTTTCTCCAGCAGAGCAGCTGAGTATGAACTGCCAACCTCTGGTTAGCAGCTGATTACCTTAACCATGGTGCCATCAGAGCTCCTTAACTTGAAGGTAGTACAATTGAAATGATCAATCCTGAGGAGCAAATAGAGTGAAGGAAAGTTAACAGAGCCTAAGGGACTTGTGAGATGCTACCAAGAAGACCAACATATACATTATGAGAGTCCCAAATGGATTGAAAGGATAGGTAAAGGTATAGATTGATAGATAGATATGTGATGAAACAAATATAGCAAAATGCTAATGGTAGAATATAGGTGTAGGGTGTATAGATGCTCATTGTAAAATTCTTTCAACTTTTTAATGTGTGAAAGTTAATTGAATTTTGAAAAAATATTAGAATGAGATCATTTTGTACTTTATCATATTCTTTGTTGAAGTAAAATTCAGAATACTTGATACATTGATACATTGCAGTCTTATTATTACATAAAACCCTCTGTTAATGGAAAATGATAGTTGTAATCCTCCATATAGTGAGGTCAGCCTCTGGATCCTATGGTGTGAACCTTTAGGATGGTATAAAAATAAATCTCTGGAACCTGAGATCAAGACCTGGATTCGTCACCAACTAACTTTGTAACTTTGGAACGTTATTTCAGGTGTCTTGAGCCTCTCTAATTCCTCATCTTTGGGAGAAAACATTGATCTGAGTGTCATGGTATTTGGAAAAGTACCAGTCCTAGATGTTCATCTCTCTTACAGAACATTACTTATAACTGATACTTAGAAAACAAATCTATTTCCCCTTTAAATTTTGGTACACATTTTTGGAATCTTATCACATTAAATCAAAGTTCTTGTGTGTAGATGTATAAGGGTAGGTCTTAATGTTAAAAGTTCATGTAAATGTGCACAATGATACAGCTGGACAATGGCTCTTGATAACACCTATCAAGAAATAAACTTAGTGATGATGTGCTGGTAAATGTTGGTTCTCACAAAGAAAAGGAAAGAGGGAGAGGCTTTTTCAGTGGTGGAGATATTCCCAGCATGGCTAACCCAAGCTCCAAAGGTGCTACAACTAGATGTGGAGTTGTGAAGAGATGTGTAACTACCTCTGGCTATACTAGTATGTTTGTTATGTTATAGTCTATTTTTTATTCTTTAGGAAAGTTCACTTTTGTACAATCAATACGTCTTATATAGCTGGTTAAAATTTCTGTATTGTTATTGTGTGTCATTGTGCCAGTTGTGACTCAAAGAGATCCTGTAGGACAGAATAGAACTGCCCCATGTAGTTTCCAAGGCTATAATCTTCGTGGGAGCAGATTTCTAGGTCTTTTCTGCCATAAAGCTTCTGTTGGATTCAAACCACTTACCTTTCAGTGGCAGCTGAGTGCTTAAACATCATGCTATTAGGCTCCTTTAAACTATCTATAAAAACCAAAACCAAACTCACTGATGTTAAGTTGAATCTGAGTCATAGCAACCCTTCCTTGGGTTTCCAAGGTGGTAGGTATATCTACGGAAGTAGATTGCCTAATCTTCCTTCTGAGGAGTAGCTGGTGGGTTTGAACCATCAGCCTTCTGGTTAGCACTTAGGCACTACACCACCAGAGCTCCCAAACTATCTATAGATGCATACATTTTGGGTATTTTTTGGAAAAAAATATTGATTAAGAATATAGAAGTTATTTATAAACTTTATTATGTTTTCTGTCCTGATTAAGAGATTTTTTTTTGGTCAGTTAATTTTGTTGTGCTCAAAGATAGGTGACCCTGTATAATGTATTCACAGGTTTCAAAGGAAAGTCTGAAATCAGTGATGATCATTTGAAATGTGACTCTATTGTGAGTCAAGCTCATGTGAGGCTCAGTAGAGTTTTCTCTTTTCCTTTTAGGCATTTTTGCTGCCTTCCTGTGACATAGCTATAACGAGAAAAGTGGTGCAAGTATACAGAAAGTGGATCCTGCAGGACAAACCTGTGTTCATGGAGGAGCCAGATAAAAAAGACATTGCCCAGGAAAATGCTGAAAAATTAGGATTTTCAGAGACTGAAAGCAAGGAGGTAATATTTTATCATTTATCACTTGAGTTGGGAGTATGTATATATTAGCAAAATATATCTGCTAAATCAAGCATCTCAGTCGGTAGTACATATGCAGACTAACTCTTTTTTTAAAATCCTATCTGCTGCTCTCAAGTTGCTCAGTTCTGTAAGGACCTGTTTCAGTGAGGCAGCTTCTGTGCTGTACTTCAGAGTGCCATCCTAAAACCATCAGACTAGGGCCACATACCCATTACAGCTTTATTAATGATTATTACATGAAAGTTGTTTCATAAACCATCATATATTACACGTTTTTGAGTGAGACTGAAAAGTGACACTGTCTTGTTCTTGGAAGGGAGCTCTCGTAGCATAGTGCCTGAGGCATTTGACTGCTAACCAGAAGGCTGGTGGTTCAAACCCACCAGCCGCTCCTCGGAAGGAGGATTGGCCAATCTGCTTCCGTAGAGTTACCGTCTTGGAAACCCAAGGAGGGGTTGCTATGAGTTGGATCTGACTAGATGGCAGTGAGTTTGGTTTTTTTGTTATTGTTGTTCTTGGAATGTTTAAATAAACAGCATTGGAGAAGTTTAGAATGTTTTGGCAGACTTTTTTTGTGTGGTGGACAGTGCCCAAAATAGTTGAGCTGTATATTTGAAAGGACTACTAAGTAAATAACAAGTGTTGTCTACTGTTGGCCTCATTGTGGGACTGGGCACTGTCTTCTAGAGTGGGCACTCTCAGAATTTATGTTATACTCAATGTTAGATAAAGCTAGAGGTGGAATAAATATAAAATGACTATTTTAAAACTAGTTTGATAAATTATTTCTAAAAGTAGATGTTTGCTTAACAGCAAACGTTTAAAAATATTTGTAACAAAGGCATATATACTTCTAAATATATGAATTCTGTAATTTAAATTTTCAATATTGGTGATACCATTTTAATAACTAGTCATGAGGTCAAATTGCATAGATATGCATGTTTAGTCATTGGATAAACATTTATATTTTATGTATTGGAGGTGGAGTGGTGAACAAAGCAGACAAAAAGCCTTGTACTCCTAGAACCTGTATTCTCATGACTTCTACTGAGTGCAAAAAATTAAATATGTGAACTTGTGATTCATCCCACTCTGTTACCTGGTGGTTATTTCCTAAAGGCATCATCTGAAAGTTCCGGTCATAAGCGATCTTCCAGTTGGGGGCGAACATACTCCTTCACGAGTGCGGTGAACAGAGGTTGTGTAATAGAAGAGGAAAGTAGGAACGTAAAAGCTGGTGCCCAGGTTATGCTACAGGTATGCAGCCGGGTCAGAGACATGAAGAAACCTAGATTAGAGTCATTGTGAACATTTTGTTTATTGGGGATAATATCATATTAAGTGTCACAGTACTTTTAGCCATTTCTTGGTAAAGAGCTGTTAAATTCTCATTCCAAGTTTTCTTCCTAATTTCTCACATACAATTGTTAAAGATTTTTTTTTTTTCCTAGTTAAAGGAGATAAGAACTGGTTGTAATTTTTTGAGAGGGATTACTATATAGTGAATGTGAAATGACTGAGATTTAAATCTTAAAAACATCTTCATGACACATTTGGGTAATATATGAACTCTAATTTGAAAGACAAGCTTGGTGATTATCTAAGCTTATGAGTAATATTTCTCTTGAAAATTGCCTATTGTAAGCAATATTTATGCATCTGACTGCTGTATGAAGAATAAGGATTAATGCTATAGATTTTAGAAATTTATGTGAATGAATATATGAAATAGAAATGATACCAATTGGGAACATTGGAAAGAGCAGCTTTAGCTCATCACTTAATTTTCCCAGATTTCAGTCTTTTTCTCAGAAATAAGTATTGGGAGATTACTTATTTAGTCTGATCCAGCTTTTAAGTTACTAGGAATATAAGTGAAAACAAGGTGCCTCTTTTCCCCAGTTCCCTATTATCAATACTCAAGTTCATAGCTGTGTCCAGTTAGGCCTTTTAGACAGAGGCCTGGTGTATAGTCTTGGAGAAAGCATGTAAGTAGGTTGCTCAGCTCTTTTGTTTTAAATTGTGATTTGGGTGAAAGTTTACAGAGCAAATTCACTTTCCGTATAGGAATTCACATACATGTTGTCTCATGACATTGAGTACAATTTATCCCAATGCATCAGCTCCCCTCCCACTTCCTCCTAATAGTTACCTCTTCCCTGTGTCCATCCTTCCATGCATTCCTGCCCCCTCAATTATCGTCCTGTGCATAAACAACCCTTCTTTCTCCCATGATTATTCTCTCCAAGAAGTGTATCTAATTTAGGTACATTTTTAACTCATATGCCTGTCTTTTGGTTGGCTGGAAGCCACAGGTGTGGGTTCAATTCCAGACCTGAAGGGCAGCTAGGGACCATAGTCTCAGTGGTCCCACCAGGCTGTATCAGACTAGCAAACCTGGTCTCTCCTTTTTTTTTTTTTTCTTTTCAAATCATTTTGAGTTTTGTTCCACATTGTTCTCCCTCTCTATCCAGGATCTCCTCCATAGATCCCCCTCTGACTGGTTGACAGTGGTAGCCGGGCACCAACTAGTTCTTCTGGCCTCACAGTTTTATAGGCTGAGGATCATATGGTGTACCAGTCATGAGGACTAATTATTTCCATGAATCTTTGATTTTCTTCATTCTTATTTGCTCTAGACAAGAGAGACCCATCGTTGCATCTAGATGGCTGCTTGAAAGCTTTTAAGATCCCAGTCGCTACTCGCCAAAGTAGGAGATGGAACAATGTTTTGTGTAGTATGTTATGCCAATTGAGCTTGATCCCCCTGTGACTATGGTCCCAAGCCCACAGGTTCAATGACTTGGTCCCTCTGGGTAGCTGGCTGTGACCAAGAAGTAACTATGACCTTGTCCCTTGTCAGCTCTACTACACCCCTGGGAATTCTTACAGAACATAAAAATACACTTGTAGAACTATTGTCTGCCAACCCTATACATGGTCCTGGGTACACTCGCTGTTGCATAGACATACCTAATAGTTCACCCTGCCCACCCATCTATCCACCCATATACTGTGTTTGCCTTCACTGGCAATGCAGTACTGTATGTGTAAAAGGGTTCATCTTAGTTGTCTGCACCTCCATTGTACCTCTTTATGTCCTCCTCTTACTCATTGCCACCATGTTGATCACTGACATTTGGTACATTGCCCTTCTCTTCACCCAAATCAATACTTATCTCTACCTATCTAACAGTGTTCCATCCCCTCCCCTCCCAACCCTGGTAACCAACAAAGAAAATTTCCTTCCATGTATAAACCATTCTTTGACTTTTATAATAATGCACTAATATAATATTTGTCCTTCTGTGATTGACTTATTTCATTCAGCATAATGTCCTCCAAGTTCGTCTACGTTATGCGATGTTTTGCAGATTCTAGATTATCCATTCCTCAGCTGATAGACTCCTAGGTTGTTTCCATCTTTTGGCTATTGTAAATAGTGCTGCGATGAACATGGGTGTGCATATGTCTATTCTTGTTATGACTCTCACTTCTTTAGGATATATACCTAGTAATGGAATGGCTGGGTCAAATGGTATTTCTAATTCCCACTTTTTAAGGAATCGCCATACTGCTTTCCACAATGGTTGTACCATTTTACAGTCTCACCAGTAGTGTAGGGGAGTCCCAATCTCTCCACATCCTCGTCAGCATTTGTTATTTTCTGTATTGTTGAATTTCGCTGCTAGTACTGGGGCAAGATGGTATCTCATTGTTTGTTGGCCATCTGAATATCCTCCTTGGTGAAGTGTCTATTCATGTCTTCTGCCCATTTTTTAATTGGATTGTTTGTCTTTTTGTTATTGTTGGAGTGTTCTATAAATTCTAGAGATAAGTCCCTTGTCAGATATGTTACTACCAAATATTTTTTCCCAATCTGTAGGTTCTCTTTTGACTCTTTTGGAGAAGTCTTTGGAAGCACATAAAAATTTAATTTTTAGAAGTTTCCATTCATCTGGTTTCTCTTCTGCTGTTTGTGTATTTTGGGTTATGCTTGATAGTCTATTTATGCCATATATTAGGGCCCCTAAATTTGCCCCTAGTTTTTCCTTGAGGAACCCTGTAGTTTCAGGTTTCATATTTAAGTCTTTGATCCATCTGGAGTTAGTTTTTGTCTATGGTGTGTGAGGTACAGATCTTGTTGTTTTTTCCTGCAAATGGATATCCAGTTTTGCCAGCACCATTTATTATACAAACATTCTCTTCCCCATTCATTGGATTTAGGCACTTTGTCAAAGATCAGCTGACCTTAGGGCAATGGATGTATTCCTCAGTTCTCAATTCTATCCCATTGGTCTATGTATCTGACATTAAACCAATACCAGGCAGTTTTGACTACTGTGGATGTATAGTAGGTTTTGAGATCTGGCAGTGTGAGACCTCTTACTTTCTTCTTCAATAGTGTTTTGCTTATCTGGCGTCTCTTTCCTTTCCAAATAAAGTTAATGGTTGATTTA
>NW_006922086.1:0-1204 GCF_000298275.1 Orycteropus afer afer | reverse complement strand
AGCTATTGCAAACAATATTCATTTCCTTATTTCTTTTTCAGCAGTCTCTTTGCTGGTGTAGAGGAATCCAACTGATTTTTGGATGTTGATCTTGTATCCTGCCATGATGCTAAATCTCTCAATTAGTTCCAGTAGATTTTTTGACTGAGTCTCTTGGATTTTCTAGGTATAGGATCATGTCATCTGCAAATAGAGATAGTTGACTTCTTCCTTACCAATTTGGATGCCTTTGTTTTCCCTCTCTTGCCTTATTGCCCTGGCTAGGACTTCCAATACAGTGTTGAATAGAAGTGGTGATAGAGGGCATTCTTGTCTGGTTCTTGTTCTCAAGGGGAATGGTTTCAGTCTCTCTCCATTTATAATAATGTTGGCTGTTGGTTTTGCATACATGCCTTTCATTATGTTGAGGAATGTCCCTTCTATTCCTATTTTGCTGAGAGTTTTGATCAAGAATGAGTGTTGGATTTTATCAAATGCCTTTTCTGTATCAGTTGATATGATCATATGATTCTTTTTCTTTTATTTATGTGGTGGATGACGTTGATTGTTTTTCTAATGTTGAACCATCCTTGCATATATGATAGGAACCCCACTTGGTCATGATGAATGATTTTCTTGATATGTTGTTGGAGTCTATTGGCTAGGATTTTGTTGAAGGTTTTGCATCTATATTTATGAGGGATATCGGTCTGTAATTTTCTTTTTGAATGATGTTTTTGCCTGATTTTGGTATCAAGGTTATGCTTGCTTCATAAAATGAGTTCGAGAGGATTCCGTCCTTTTCTGTGTTTTGGAATAGTTTGAGTAGGATTGGTATCAGTTCTTCTCTGAATGTTTGGTAGAATTCTCCAGTGAAACTGTCTGAACCAGGACTTTTTTTAGTTGGTAATTTTTTGATAACCTGTTCAATTTCTTCTTTTGTTATGGATCTTTTCATATTTTCCACATCATTTTCCACATCACATTAGTATAAGTGAGTGCTGTGTTTCTAGAAATCTGTCCATTTCTTCCAAATTTTCAAATTTGTTGGAGTACAGTTCTTCATAGTATCCTGATACTATCCTTTTTATTTCATTTGGTTCTGTTGTGTTGTCACCCGTTTCATTTGTTATTCATGTTATTTGTATTTTCTCCCTCTTTTCCTTTGTTAAATTTGCCCGTAGTTTTTCAGTTTCATTAATCTTTTCAAAAAACCAACCTCTTG
>NW_006922085.1:2037645-2038533 GCF_000298275.1 Orycteropus afer afer | reverse complement strand
TTCTCAGATCATAATGCTATCAAATTAGAAATCAACAATAGGAAGATCAACAGAAAAAGAGTAACTGAAAAACACCCTCCTGAAGAAAGACTGGGTAAGAGAAGAAATAAAAAACTGAAATTCAAAAATTCCTAGAATCAAATGAGAATGAAAACACAACATATCAAAATCTTTGGGACACAGCAAAAGCAGTGATCTGAGACCAATTTATAGCAATAAATGCACATATCAAAAAAGAAGAAAAAGCCAAAATAAAGACTTTAAACCAACATCTCCAACAATTAGAAAAAGAACAGCAAGAAACCCTACAGTCACTAGAATAAAGGAAATAATCAAGATTCCAGCAGAAATCAATGAAACATAAAATAGAAAGGCAATAGAAAAAAATCAATAAGGCCAGTAAGTGGTTTTGTGAAAAGATCAATAAAACTGACAAACCACTAGCAAATTTAACAAAGGAAAAGAGGGAGAGAATACAAATAACACGAATAAGAAACAAAATGGGTGACATCACAACTGAAATAAAATGAATTCAGGATACTGTGAAGAACTGTTGGGCAATCTACTTCTGTAGTGATACTGTCTTGGAAACCTAAGGAGGTGTCACTATGAGCTAGGTCCAACGTGACTGCACATAACAACAACAACAACATAAAGAACTGTACTCCAACAAATTTGAAAATCTGGAAGAAACGGACCGATTTCTAAAAACACACCACTTACCTAAAATAACATAGACTGATGTGGAAGAGTTGAATAGATAACAAAAGAAGAAATTAAACAGATCATCAAAAAATTACCAACAAAAAAAAGTCCTGGCCCAGAAGTTTTCACCAGAGAATTCTACCAAACATTCAGAGAACTGACACCAATCCTACTCAAACTATT
>NW_006922085.1:2035147-2035900 GCF_000298275.1 Orycteropus afer afer | reverse complement strand
AAACAGCAGAAGAGAAACTACATGAATGGGACCTTCTAAAAATTAAATTTTTATGTTCTTCCAAAGACTTCTCCAAGAGAGTCAAAAAAGAACCTACAGATTGGGAAAAAATATTTGACAATGACATATCCGACAAGGGACTTACCTCTAGAATTTATAAAAAACTCCAACACCTCAATAACAAAAAGAAAAATAATCCAATTAAGAAATGGGCAGAAGACACGAATAGACACTTCACCAAGGAGGATATTCAGGCGGCCAACAAATATAAGAAGAAATGCTCATGATCATTAGCCATTACAGAGATGCAAATCAAAACAACGAGATACCATCTGACCCCAGCATGAGTAGCAAAGGTCAACAGGACAGAAAATAACAAATCTTGGCGAGGATATGGAGAGACTGAGACTCATACACTGCTGGTGGGACTGTCAAATAATACAACCACTGTGGAAAGCAGTATGGCAATTCCCTATAAAGTTGGAATTAGAAATACCATTTGATCCAGCCATTCCATTAATAGGTACATATCCTAAAGAAGTGACAGCCATGATAAAAACAGACACAGGCACACCCATGTTGATCGTAACACTATTTACAATAGTCAAAAGATGGAAACAACCTAGGTGCCCACCAACTGAGAAATGGATAACCAAACTATGGTACATACACACAATGGAATACTATGCAACCCTAAAGAATAACGTAAAATCTGCAAAACACTGCATAACGTGGATGAACTTGGAGGACATT
>NW_006922085.1:2034361-2034878 GCF_000298275.1 Orycteropus afer afer | reverse complement strand
TGGATAGATGGGTGGACAAACTGAACTATTAGATATGTCTATGAAGTGGGGTGTACCCAAGACCATGTATAGGATTCGCAGACAATGGTCCTAGAAGTGTATTTGTATGATCTGAATTTTCAGGTGTATAGTAGAGCTGACAAGGGACAAGGTTGTAGTCAATTCTTGGCCACAGCCAACTACCCAGAGGGAGCGAGAAGTTGAACCTGTGGGCTCGGTACCATAGTCGCAGGGGACATCAAGCTCAACTGGCATAACATACTACACAAAACATTGTTCCACCTCCTACTTTGGTGAGTAGCAACTGGAATCTTAAAAGCCTGCAAGCAAAGCAGCCACCTAGATTCAACGATGGGTCTCTCCTCGTCCAGAGCAAAGAAGAATGAAGAAAACCAAAATTCATGGAAACAATTAGTCTAGCAACTGGTACACCATCCGATCTGCAGCCTATACAACTATGAAACCAGAAGAACTAGATGGTGCCCAGCTACCACTGTCATCCACTTGGAAGGGGATC
>NW_006922085.1:2031231-2033973 GCF_000298275.1 Orycteropus afer afer | reverse complement strand
ATGGAGGGATGGACACTGGGAAGAGGTAACTATGGGGAGGAAGTGGGAGGGGAGCTGTTGCATTGTGGTAAACTGTGGTCAATAACATGAGACAATTTATATGGGAATTCCTGTATGGAAAGTTAATTTGCTCTGTAAATCTTTACCCAAATCACAATAAAATAAAAATCCTGTACAAAATATTCACAATAGCTTTATTCAAAACAGCTAAAAAATACAGAAATGATCCAAATATCCTTTAATAGGAGATGAGATGAGCATTGTTAACATGTCTATGCCCAGGGGCAGTGTACTTCACATGCCTTGCAGAAAACTGTGTTTCCCTGGTAAAATGAAAGAAAAATAAATGGAAAAAGGGAGGTGGAAAAGGAGAATCAAAAAGACCCACTCTTGACCATATTCACAGGGGACATTAAGCTCAAATAGCATATTATACAACACAAAATTGTTCCACATCCTACTATGGTGAGTAGCAGCTAGGATCTTAAAAGCTTCCGAGCATCCATCTAGATAGATGCAACTATGAATCTCTCCTCATCCACAGCAAAGAAGAATGAAGAAAACCAAAAACACATGGAAACAATTTGTCCAAGGGACTGGTACACTGTGCAATCCACAGCCTATATGACTATGAGACCAGAACTAGATGGTGCCTGGCTACCACTGTCAACCACTTGGAGGGGGATCTATGTAGGAGACCCTGAATAGAGTGGGAGAACAATGTGGAACAAAACTCAAAATCATTTGCAGGGGTGAAATCATTTGCTGGTCTGATAGAGCCTGGTGAGACCCCTGAGACGGGGAAGAAGTGAGAGGAGAGCTGTTGCATTGCGGTAAATTGTAGTCAATGTCATGAGACATAGTGTATGTGAGCTGCTGTACGGAGAGTGAATTTCCTCTGTAAACTTTCACCCAAGTCACAATAAAAATTTAAAAAAAAAAAAAAAAAGACCCATTCTTGACCTACAAATTAAATTTTTACGTGCATCAAAAGAGTTCTCCAAAAGTGTAAAAAGAGAACCTACAGATTGGAAAAAAAATACAACATATCTAACAAGGGCCTTATCTCCAAAATTTAGAGAAAACTCCAACACCTCAACAACAAAAACTCAAACAATTCAATTAAAAAATGAGCAGAGGACATGAATAGAGACTTCACCTAAGAGAATTCAGGCAGCCAGCAAACACATAAAGAAATGTTCAAGATCATTAGTCATTAAAGAGATACAAATCAAAACACACTCCCCCCTGCCTAGATATACCATATTGCCACAGCAATAATAGCAAAGTTCAAAAGGACCGAAAATAATAAAGCTGGAGAGGATGTGGAGAGATTGGGACTCTCATACACTGCTGGTGGGACTCTTAAAATGGTACAACCACTGTGGAAAGCAGTATACCGATTCCTTAAAAAGCCGGAATCAGAAATATATTTGATCCAGCAATCCCATTACTAGGTATATATCCTAAAGATGTGAGAGCCAGGACAAGAGCAGATATACACACACCCATGTTCATCGCAGCACTACTTACAATAGCATAAAGATGGAAACAACTTAGGTGCCCATCAACAGAAGAATGGATAACCAAACTATGGTACATAGGTTGTTGTTGTTGTTATGTGCCATCAAGTTGGCCTCGACTCGTAGCGACGACTCCTCAGGTTTCCGAGGCAGTATCACTATGAAAGTAGACTGCCCAACCTTCCTTCCGAGGAGTGTTTGGTGGGTCTGAAGGCCAGCCTTCTGGTTAGCAATCAAGTGCCTTAGGCACTACGCTACCAGAGCTCCTACTACACTACCAGAGCTCCTATGGTACATACACACAATGGAATATTACGCAACATTTATGCTGAGTGAAGTAAGTCAATCATAGAAGGACAAATACTGTATTAGTTCATTATTATAAAAAGTCAAAGAAAGGTTTATATATGGAACGAAACTTTCTTTGTTGGTTACCAGAGGTAGAAGGATAAGGGAGGTAACACTGCTAGACAGGTAGAGACAAGTATTGATTTGGGGGAAGGGAAGAGAAATGTAGCAAACGTGAGCGATCAACACAGTGGCACCAAGGAAGACATAGATAGGTACATGAGAGGTACAGACAACAAAGATGAACCCTTTTGCATATACAGTACCGCGTTGTCTGTGATAGCAAGCATTGATCTATGGGTGGAAAGACGGGTGGACAGGCTGAATGATCAGGTATATCTAGGCAGGAGGGAGTGTGTCCATGACTATGGTAGGCAATGCTTCTACAAATGTTATTTGTACATGTTGTAAGAATGTCCAGGTGTATAATAGAGCTGACAAGGGACAAGGTTGTGGTGACGACTTGGCCACAGCCAGCTACCCTGAGGGAGGGAGTAGTTGGACCTGTAGACTCGGGACCATGGTCACAGAGGACATCAAGCTCAAATGGCATAACATACTACATAAAAACACTGTTCTACATCTTACTTTGGTGAGTAGTGACTACGATCTTAAACGCTTACAAGCAGCTATGTAGATCCAACGATAGTTCTCTCCATGTCCAGAGCAAAGAATGAAGAAAACCAAGGATGTGTGTAAACTATTAGTCCAAGGGACTGGCAGACCATGCTATCCTCAGCCTATATGACCATGAGACTAGAAAAACTAGATAATGCCTGACTATCACTGTCAATCTCAGAGCGGGACTGGTGCAGGAGATAGAGTAGGAGAACAATGTGGAACTCAAAATTATTAAAAAAAAAAAAAAAAA
>NW_006922085.1:2028012-2030366 GCF_000298275.1 Orycteropus afer afer | reverse complement strand
CCAAGGAGTGGCTGGTGGGTTTGAACCACCAGCTTTCTGGTTAGCAGTCAAGTGCCTTAGGCACTACACTACCAGAGCTCCAAAGAAACCATGTATTATATATTATTATTTCTACTACCAAGCCCCAGGATTTAAAATCATAGCATGAAGGTGGAAAGAATCTACGTGGGTATGACTCTTGCTAGGTAACTGTAATAAAGGCAAGCATAGGTGTGTGCTTGCTCTGTGTCACAGTTAAGCATTTTACATGGTTCTCTCACTTAATTATCACAAGTACTACATGGAAATTCTGTTACTATCTCCACTTTACAGACATGAAATTGAGAATCAGATAGGTCGAGAAACTTGCCTCAATTCGATGTAACTAATGTGATGCAAACACAAGACCATCTGATTTAACAGCCAATGCTCTTAAACAAGCATAAAGTCTCTTGCTTAAATATCTTTGATAGGGCCCCAATTTGATGAAACCACTCAACACAGTTTTCTTCTACTTTAACATTATTAAAGTGTAGCAATGGAATATTACACAACACTAAAGAAGAATGCAGGATCTGCAAAACGCCACACAACATGTATGAACTTGAAGGCCATCACGCTGAGTGAAATAAGTCAATCATAGAAGGGCAAATAATGTTATTTGTCCACTATCATAAAAAATCAAGGAAAGATTTACATATGGAAGGAACTTTTTTGGTTGGTTACCAGGGATGGGAGGGGAGGGGAAGAGAAGGAAGGGGAAGAAAAACTGAAAGATAGTAAGAGATAAGTATTGACTTTGGTGAAGCGAAGGGCAATGTACCAAAAGGAAGACACAGAGAGGTACAGACAACAAAGATAAATCCTTTTATATATATACAATACTGCGTTGTCAGTGATAACAAACATTCATCTATGGGTAAATAAATGGGTAGACAGGCAAAATGGAATATACCTGTGACTACATGTAAGGCTGGCAGATGATATTTCTACATACATATTTGAATGTGCTGTAAGAATGCCCAAATATGGAGGTAGGAGATCCTGGATAGCGAGGGAGAACAATGTGGAACAAAACTCAAAATCATTTGGAGGAAAAAAAAAAAAAGGTGGGGACCAGGTTTGCTGGTCCAATAGAGCCTGGTGGAACCACTGAGACTATGGCCCCTGGCTGCCCTTCAGGTCTGGAATTGAACCCACACCTGTGGTTTCCAGCCAAACAATGTACAGGCATGTGAGTTAAACATTTACCTCAAGTAGACACACGTCTTGGAGAGAACAATCATGGGAGTAGGAAGGGCTACTTATGCACAGGGAGACAGCTCATGGTGCAGAAGGAAAAAAAAAAATCAATGTGTACCCCAAAAAAATAATTAATTAATTAAAATGATATTAAAAAAAAAAAAAATGCCCAAATATGTAATAGAGCTAACAAGGGGCACAGTTATGATATACTTCTTGGCCACAGCCAACCACTCTGAGGGAACAAGTAGCTGGACCTGTGGGCTCAGGACCAGGGTCACAGGGGACATCAAGCTCAACTGGCATACTACACAAAAACACTGTTCTACATCTTTCTTTGGTGAGTAGCAACTGGGGTCTTAAAAGCTTTCAAGTAGCCATCTAGATGCAACAATAGGCCTCTCCTCATCCAGAGTAAAGAAGAATAGAAAACCAAGGATGTGTGGAAACAATTTGTCCAAGGGGTTAGTGGACCATGCTAACCTCAGTCTCCATGACCATGAAACCAAAGACTACATGGTGCCTGGCTACCACTATCAAACACTCAGAAAAGGATCAGTGTAGGAGACTCTGGATAGAGTGGGAGAAAAATAAGGAACAAAACTCAAAATTATAAAAAAGACCAAGCTTACTGGTCTGATAGAGACTAATGAAATCACTGAGACCATGGCCCCTAGTCACCCTTAGAGCCCGGAACTAAACTCACTCGTGGCTTTCAGCCAAACAACAGACAGGCATATAAGGGCAACATTTACACCAGGCAGGTACACTCCTTAGAACAATCAACCATAGGAGATCAGAAGGTCAGTATTTGCACAGGGAGATGTCTCAGAGAGCAGGAATGCATAGGAAAGATGGACGCAGAGAAAAGGTAACCCCAGGGAGGAAGTGGGATCAAAGCTGTCATATATGGGGAGTGCAAACAAAATGCCTATGAACTGCTATATGGAATATGAATTTGTTCTGGAAACTTTCACCCAAATTTTACACACACACACATATATGCATATATATACACATATATGGTAATATACACAATGTTACTATATACATAATGATATATATTACATAGTGTCTAAAGCATTTGACTGCTAACTAGAAGGCTGGTGGTTCAAACCCACCAGCCACTCCTC
>NW_006922085.1:2024412-2027743 GCF_000298275.1 Orycteropus afer afer | reverse complement strand
GGGTTTGAACCACCAGCCGCCTGGTTAGCAGGCAAGTGTCTTAGCCACTATGCTACCAGAGCTCCCCATATATGTGTATATACACACAAATACATATATACACATGTATATACATGTTTACATCCACGTACAGCTCTCAGTTTTCAAGATTTCAAGACCACTGTGTTGAATACCCTTCAACTTATTTTAAAAAGTAATCTTAGAAATAATTTTTTACTTCTTCCAGAGGAGGAGAATCAATATTCCAAATTATTTTTTTTTTTAAATCTCCAACAGAAAATATGTTTATAGGTAAGAAAATATCCATTGGCATCCATTTCCTAAAGCTCTATATTTCACAATTATCACAAGAAATAACTCAAAAACTTAATGAATAATAAGGAGCTCTGATGGCATAATGGATAAGGCACTTGGCTGCTAACCAAAAGGCCAGGAGTTC
Organism: Orycteropus afer afer; assembly: GCF_000298275.1. NCBI lineage: Eukaryota > Metazoa > Chordata > Mammalia > Tubulidentata > Orycteropodidae > Orycteropus > Orycteropus afer. The sequence goes on along the minus strand of NW_006922085.1, from coordinate 2,027,304 downwards.
AAACCCACTAGCCACTCTATGGAAGGAAGATGGGCAATCTACTTTCATAAAGATTTATAGCCTTGGAAACCCAATGGGGGTTGATAGCAAAGGAATAATCTTCTTGTTCATATTAAAGATTATTCAAGATGCTGCCAGCAGTAATGTCCTTCCTTGCAGAACTCAGTATTTCAGCACTAGCTCATACCAAAAGCACATACCCCAGCTTGAGAGGCAATTAACTCACATGGAAGATCTCATGTGTAAAGCACTACATGGTGAGAAAATAAAGAGTAAGGACCTTGCCTTGAGTAGCTTATTACACAGTAGGTGAAAGAAATATTCAACTTAAAGTAATAAGTGCCACAAGAGAAGGAGGGAGACAATGAAGCTGGGGAAGAGGAATGCTAGAGAAAGGTGTCAGGAAAGTCTGAAGGGTGAAGTTGTGAGATAAGCCTGGAATAAAAAAAGGAAATTGGCCCTACTTACAACTTACATAACAGAAGGACAGCAAGAAGGGAAACATTAACAGAAGAGTAAAATGTCACTACTGTCCAACTTTGGGAGCTCTGGTAGTATATAGTGCCTAAGGCACTTAACTGCTAACCAGAAGGCTGGTGGTTAGAACCCACCAGCCACTCCTCGGAAGGCTGGGCAATCTACTTCCGTAGGGATCATTATGAGTCGGGCCCGACTCAACAGCACATGACAACAACTATCCAACTTTACTGTTTTACAATGAAGTACTTATGATTGGGGAAAATGTTTAGCACTGAATTCAAACTATATTCAATGTTCACAAGTATACCAAGTTATAGAGCTTGCTGGTTGTAAAACAAAGATAATTAAGAAATGGTCCCTGCGCAGATCTATATAGGAGATCCTGGATAGAGAGGGAGAACAATGTGGAACAAAACTCAAAATCATTTTAAAAAAATAAAAGGCCAGGTTTACTGGTCTGATAGAGCCTGGTGGAACCACTAAGACTATGGTCCCTAGCTGCCCTTCAGGTCTGGAATTGAACCCACACCTGTGGCTTCCAGCCAAACAAAAGACAGGCATATGAGTTGAACATTTACCCAAAGTAGATACACTCCTTGGAGAGAACAATCACGGGAGAAAGAAGGACTGTTTACGCACAGGGCAACAACTCGGGGCAGGAGTGCATGGAGGGATGGACACTGGGATGAGGTAACTATCAGAAGGAAGTGGGAGGGGAGCTGTTGCATTGTGGTAAATTGTAGTCAATGTCATGAGACAAACTGTATGTGAGCTGCTGTATGGAAAGTGAATTTGCTCTGTAAACTTTCACCCAAATTATAATAAAAAAAAAAGTAAATAAAAGTGATTATATATAAAAAAAAGCAAGCACACAATGAACTAAATAAATTAATACATAAGAATTCCACAACTTATAAAAAAAAAAAAAGAAAGAAAAAGAAATGGTCCCTGACTCAATGAGTTAACTGCTAACAAGAAAGGTGATGAACATAAAAACTAACAAAGTAATAGCAATGGCAATCTGTAGTTCTGCTTATATGTAAGGTCACCATGAGTCAGAGTCAACTCAATGGCAACTAACAAAAACATTTAATTCATATTTTCTGCACACGTAAATTTCACAACAACCTATGAGGTGGCTACATTTCTTAAACTCATTCCACAGATAAAGAAATGGAGGCCCAGAGAGATTAGGTACAGTTAGTTTCCAACTTACAACATATTCCAGTCACCACAACTAACAACCCTCATTATTTTGTTTTTTTTCTAAACCTTGTTAGTGATGTATACTACATACAATGTTGCTGTGGATAATTTGCTGATATCATCATTCTCAGATGAAATGTTTATAATCTCTAAAGCCATAGATCAGATTTAAAAAAAAAAACTGTAAAAATGGCATGGGAGATCTTCAGCCTATATGACTATGAGACCAGAAGAACTAGATGGTGCCCAGCTACCACTGTCAACCACTCGGAGGGGGATCTATGTAGGAAGGAGTCCTATATAGAATGGGGGAACAATGTGGAACAAAACTCAAAAATTATTAAAAAAAAAAGGGGGGGGGGATCAGGTTTGCTCGTCTGATGGAGCCAGATGGACCCACTGATTCTATGGCCTCTAGCTACCCTTCAGGTCTGGAACTGAACCCACTCCTGTGGCTTCCAGCCAAACAAAAGACAGGCCTACGAGCTAAACATTTACACTAGGTAGATACACTCCTTGCAGAGAATCATCATGGGAGAACAGAAGGGCTGTGTATGCACAGGGCGACAGCTCCGGGGCAGGAGTGCATGGAGGGAAAGACACAGGGAAGAGGCAACTATCAGGAGGAAGTGGGAGGGGAGCTGCTGCATTGTGGTAAATTGTAGTGAATGTCATGAGACAAAGTATATGTGAACCACTGTATGGAAAGTGAATTTGCTCTGTAACTTTCACCCAAATCACAACCAGGGGAAAAAAAAAAAAGTCTAATAATACAACTTTTAGGTTCTTGTAAGTCATGTAATCTTTCTGCCTAAGGAAAAAAAAAATGCCATGGGAGTATCTGATTTCCTCTAACTTCACCAAGGGGGAGAATCACCATCAACATCAACAGCCCAAGGTTAACTACTTGGAAGCAGAGGTCACAGGTCAGACATATGTCCTCTCTCCAACCTTTTTACCAATTCTGACACCAACCATCCCTCCCATGGCACCCTCTACTTGTCTGCTAGGTTCCATAACTCATTGCAATGGTCACAGAGAACTCACAGACAATCACGATTATGGGATTTATTAGGTAAGTAACAGGTTCCTGGAGGAAGTGCAGCCAGAAGGCTCCTTGGAAGCAAGAATGGCCAGACTTCGTCTCACCTATTTTGGTCATGTTGTAAGAAGGGACCATTCCCTGGAGAAGGATGTCATGCTTGG
>NW_006922085.1:1897593-2024312 GCF_000298275.1 Orycteropus afer afer | reverse complement strand
CCTGGAGAAGGATGTCATGCTTGGTAGGGTGGAGGGTCAACGAAAGAGGGGGAGGCCTTCAACGAGATGGATTGATACAGTGGCTGCGATGATGGGATCAAGTATAGCAGGGATTGTGGGGCTGGTGCGGGATCGGGCAGTGTTTTGTTCTGCTGTGCATGGGGTCGCTCTGAGTCGGAAACGACTCGAAGGCACTTAACAACAACAACAACAACAGGTTACAATTTAGGATCAGGAAAGACTCAGGACACAGTTCTTCAATCAGGACCACCTCTTCTCAGCTGTGCCCACAGGCAGGCCTCTGTAGTCCTTGGTCCCTCTGCCCTGCTCAGGCAAGTGTTACAAAGCTTTTTAGCTCTGCAACATGTGCCTTCTAGAAGCACCTCATTCCTTCAGTAAGTTTGGTCCGAAGGCATTCAGTTCTCTTGTTCCATGGTTTGACACGCATTGTAGCCACATCACTCCATGGGCTAGGAAGCCCACCTCACCATCTTATGCTAGCTATCTGGTTCGGCCACCATTTCTCTGCTGCTGCTTCCTGCCATCTCATGCTGTTTCTAGCGTTACAGCTCTGTTTCCTGAATCTAGGAGATTCTCAGGGCAAGGACCCTGGGTCTGAAGAACATCCTCCACTCCTAGCTCTTCCTGGTGGTGGTAAGATGCTCTCTCTCTACCTCTGGGACAACAAAACTGACCAATCCCCTCATTAAGGTTCCATACACACGATATTCATGTACCTTATTTGTATTATTAGCAAGCTGTTCAATCCCCTTAGTATGCCCCAAGCACCTTATTGGCATAGTCCCACTCAATCATTTGATAAAGAGTTACAAGACCATGGAAAAAAAGGCCATAATAAAAGTGATCCACTGCTCTGCAGATAATAATAAAAAGTAATAATAATGGGGGGAACCACGAAGTATTCAACTTACATCAGAACTGACTTACGATGGAGTTGTAGGAGTAGAATCCCATTCCTTATAATTTGTCTAATATCAGTGAGCGGAGGAGGCAGGGATTCAAACTCTAACACCCTCAGAGTCCCTAGTATCCACTCTGCTATACAGAATCTCACAGTGTGATAACAGAAGGAAAAAAAACATTGCCATCAAGTCAATTCTGCTCAGAGTGACCCTATAATGTAGAGCAGAACTGCCCTGTATTGTTTCCAAGGCTGTAAATCTTAACAGAAGCAGACTGCCTCATCATTCTCCCATGAAGTGGCTGGTAGGTTTGAACCACTGACCTTTCGGTCTGCAGCTAAGTAACCACTGTGTCACCAAGGCTCCATAAACATGGTGGCAGAAGAGAACAACTTGCCTAAGTTTTGACCACAAGATGGGAATGTTTAATAACTTGATAATTCTCTTTTCTCTGAAAGATTACAAGACCCTAGGATGCTAAAAGCAACAAAAATAAACCCAAGGTTGATGACAGAATTCTACAAAGAGTGATACAGCTGTCCACAAATCTGATTCTTTAGATTAGGTACTTAAGTGATAAATATGAATACAAGGTTCATAGTCAACTACTGTGCTTCAACAAAATGGTAATATATCATCGGGAGCTTTTGACATTGTCAGCCTGTCATTCACCAGATCTTGATACCTTTCCCTACAATCCTGTTAAGTTTGCTAATGGTGACATAATGAAATAATTCACACGTGGCATTTCTCAACATGAAGTTGGAAACTGACAAACCTAGGACACAATCTAGAGTTCAGAAAAGTGAATCAGGTGACCAGAAGCCTTGGAGTCTACTGAACTCCTTCACTTAAGATTCACCAACTCTGACCCTCAGAAGCAAATCTAGAATACACAAAAAATATAATTACTCCTACAGTTTATGCACCCTACAATACAGGACCCTTTCTTCAACAGGGAGTTATGGTGGCGCTGTGGTTACAGCGTGGAGCTGCTAATCAAAAGGTTGGTGGTGGAACTCACCAGCTGCTCCGCGGGAGATGAGGCAGTCCGCTTCGGTAAAGATTTACAACCTTGGAAAAGAAACTCTAGGGGGCAGTTCTACGGTCCTAGAGGGTTGCTAAGAGTCAGAACCGACTCGCTCGATGACTGTGGGGTTTGTGTCTGGTTTACTTTACAAGATGCAATCCCAGAGTTGAACATCAGTGCTTAAGTTAAAAGAAAAAATAGGTTTGCAACGCCAAAAAGGAAAACAAAGCAATATCCCTCTCCTCCCACATTCGCCCAACGGCGCAGAACCCACCAGACCACTCCTCCACCTCCACGTTCTATCGCCTGGCAGATCCGGCTGGAGTTCTCGCGCCCTACGGTCCAGCCCTGAGGATAAGGCTATGTGCTAGTCCAAGAAGACACCCCTCTCGAGCTATCCCTCAGAAGTGGATCAGATTCCTGCAAAAGCACCAAGTGAGGAATACAAAGCTTGCTGTTTCTCCAGAGATCTCCAGAGAAAAAGGGGCCCGCCTGAGGCTCCGCAAACCAGAACCATCGAGACGCAACCACGCACCGCCCCTAACCCCGCGGCCGAACGCCCCGCCGAGCCCCGCCCAGGGCCCGTGACCGTTCCGGGGCGTTCCTCCCGCAGGCAGCACCTCCCTCCTCACACCGCCGCTTGGCTCGCTTCTTCCCGAGCGAGGCCGCGGCCGCCCCGCAACGCCGAAACCACGACTCCTCGGTCGCGCTGCGGTTTTCAGGCTGCGCGAGCCCGCGATGTTAACAGCGACCCGGCCAGCAGGCTCTTCCCTAGCAAATTCCGATACGCCCGTTCTCCTGCCCAGGGCCCTTACCGAGGCAGCGCAGCCCCCAGGCCCGCTCCTCTTCTTCAGCCGCCGCCACTGATCCAGCGCCGCGGAGACCGGAACTTCCTCCGCGCTGGGCCGCTGCATCTACAAAGGCCCTGCGCCGCCGCCTTCCGCGCTCGGGCTGCCGGGACATGGAGTCCAGCGGCCCGCCGGATCAACTCCAATCCCGCCGTGCCCCGCGGTGCTTTTGGGGGCGGAGCGTGAGGGCAAGCTGCTCGTCAGGCACCCCTCCCTGGTCCGCGGACTTGTTGGGGGTTGTAATTGGTCTCTGTTCTGCGGCCACTCGTCTTCCAAACCCCTCAAGTCATGCAATCTATTGGTGACTTGCCTGCTAAAGGTTCGCTCCCTGCCAGGTATGCGGGTACGGCTCTGGCCTATCTAGCTTGAAGCCTCCTTATTGCCCATTTGTGTGAGCGTAAGGGAACCTCTTCCTACCTAAACCATCAGTGGGCGGGGCCGCCAGCTGTGCGCCTTCCGGACGGCCTCTCTCGCGACCGGATCCCTAGGTGCTAAATCCTCCCGCCTGAAATCCGAAGAAAAATACGAGAGAAGCCCTTGAACTAAAAAAAAAAAAAGTTGTGGGGAGGTCCATCCCCTTTTTCTTCTGACAAGTTTTCAAGTTAGACGTCCCCAATTCAGGAATACCAGGCGGGATATCACCTGTGTTAAATGTTCTGGCCGAGAATGATTTGTGTAAAGTCACAGGGGAGCAGAAAGGAAACTGCAAATCATCAGTTTCTAGAGGAAAACGGGACAGCACACCTTTCAGTTTGTAGCTCATTTTCACATCTTCCAGCTAATGGCCCTCAAATGGCCAGCTTCAAGCTCCCAGATGGATTTTCAATACTTAGGAAAGGCTTGCTGATCCTAGCTACCTGGTTTCCCTGTCAGTAGACCCTCGGGGAAGGTAAACTGATTTTATCTAAACTCAACATTATAGGATCAAAGAAGTATGCTGCAAGAAAAACTTACAAAGCAGGCTTTATCTGTAGTATAAGGAGGTGGTTGTCTTGAGTAGTCTTTAGAATTATCTTCCCACTTTTCAGCATCTTCTGATAAACTTTGCTGCCCTAGTGGAGATGGGAATGAGAGTTGTTACTGGTGACAGTACATAAATTACAAGATGTACAACCTATCTGGTGGTGATAAGTGCTACAGAGAAAAATAAGCTAGGCGATGTGGGCTCAGGACCCTTGTCACAGAGGATATCAAGCTCAATTGACATACTACACAAAAACGTTGTTCTACATCCTAATTTGGTAAGTAGTGACTGAGATCTTAAAAGCTTGCAAGTGGTCATCTAGATGCAACTATCTATCTCTCCTTGTCCAGAGGGAAGAAGTGAAGAAAAGCAAGGACACATGGAAACAATTAGTCCAAGGCACTAGTAGACCATATGATCCTCAGTCTATATGACCATGAGACCAGAAGAACTAGATGGTGCCCAGCTACCATTGTCAACCAGTCAGAGGCGCATCAGTGCAGGAGACCCTGGCTAGAGTGGAAGAACAATGTGAAACAAAACTCAAAATCATTATATTTAAAAAAAAAAAAAAGGACCAGGTTTGCTGGTCTGATAGAGCCTGGTGAGACCCCTGAGACTATGGCCCTTAGTTACCCTTCAGTTCTGGAACTGAACTCACTCCCATGGCTTCCAGCTGAACAATTGGTAGGCATATGGGGTGAACATTTACATCAGGTAGGTACACTCCTTGGAGCAATCAATTGTGGGAGAACAGAAGGGCAGTGTTTGTAGAGGAGGCAGCTGGGAGGGGGGTGTGAGTGCATGGGAGGGAAGACAGAAGAGTAACCATGGAGAGGAAGTGGGAAGAGAGCTGTTACATTGTGGAGAATTGCAGTCAATGTTATGAAACAATGTATATAAACTGCTGTATGGAAAATGAATTTACTCTGTAAACTTTCAGGCAAATCACAAAAATTTGAAATAATAATGAGGCAGGAGAGGTGAGTGAGGAGTTCTGAGTAAAGTTGTAACTTTGAATAGTCAGGGAAGACCTCAGTAAGAAGGAGATGTTGGATTAAGACATGAAGACAATGAGCGACCATGCCATTGGAGTATCTGGGGAAAGACAACAACAAGGGCAAAGGCAATGTGAACATGGTTGAAATTTTCAAAGAACAGTATAGAGGCTCTGAAACAGTTGTTTTAGGGCAAGAGAGGAAGGAGATGAAGTCAAAGAGTACCTTTATATAAGCTACTGAGATAAATTTGGTTTCTGTAAGGAGGAAGGAAAAAAAAGAGCTCTGGTGGTGCAATGATTGATTAGCACTTGGCTATTACCCAAAAGGTCTTCTGCAGTTCAAATCCAACAGCTGCTCTGTGGTAAAAAGATGTGGCAGTCTTCTGTAAAGACTCAAAAAAAAAAAAAAAAAAAAAACCGGACGACAGCCTTGGAAACCCTATGGGGACAGTTCTAAAAGGTTGCTATGCCCCTGTAGGGACTCTATGTCCTAAACACTCATTATGAGTCAGAATCAACTTAAGGGCAATGGGTTTGTTTTTTCAGTTTAAGGAGAGAGAAAGCCGTTGAAGGACTCCACAGTAATGCTGTGACTTGACTTCCAAGTTAACAATCCTTCTGGTTATTGTGTGGTAAATACACTAAAGGCAAAGAAAGGCAGAAGCAGGGCAGCTGATTAGGAAGCTTTTGGCAATAATCCAACCAAAATGGCCTCAGTGGAAGCAAGACATGTTGGGCCAGGATAAAGGAAGAACGTAGGAGGAGCAGTTTTGATGAAAAGAGCAGGAGCTCAGTTTTTCAATGCCTAGGGGTTCTGGAGGAGCTCTGGTAGTATAGTGCCTAAGGCATTTGACTGCAAACCAGAAGGCTGGCGGTTCAAATCTACCAGCCACTCCTGGAAAGGAAGACTGGGCAATCTACTACCATAGTGATACCCCCTCGGAAACCCAAGGAGGGGTCATTATGAGTTGGATCCAACTCAACAGCAGTGAGTTGGTTTTTTTTTTTTTTTTAGTAGACAGATGAGGTGTGGAACTGGCAGCTGGATATATCAGTCTGCAGTTCAGGAGAAAGGTCAGAGCTGGACAGGCATCTAAAATCCAGTCCTGGATGAGATGACGAGAGAATGAGGGAGTGAGGGTAGACAGAAGAGTTGGAGTCTTGAGCCCTGGGGCACACCACTGCTAAAAGGTTCCAGGGAAGAGGAGGCTAAAACAAAGCAACTACTCTGAACTCTGGGAACTTTGACTTTGCTTCTTAAACTCCGCCATTATTGGTGAGTCACCACTTATCAGATAGTACTTTATCGTCTAAAAAGGTCAACCATATGCCCAATCTTCTTTGGTAACAATAATTGCTATCCTTTGTCACACTATAAAGAAGCCCTGGTGCTGCAATGGTTAAGCACTCAGCTGCTAACCCAAAGGTTGGCAGGTGAACCCACCAGCTGCTTTGTGGAAGAAAAGACCTGGCAATTTGCTACCATAAAGGTTACAACCTGGGAAACCCTGTGGGGCAATTCTACTCATAGAGTCCCTATGAATTGGAATCCACTCAACAGAACATAACATCACGCTATGTGCCTAACATCATAATGGTACTTTATTATATAATTTAATCCTCACAATGACCATGTGATTATTATCTCCCTTTTTATACTTTAGGAGTGAGGCATAGGTAGTTCAGTAATAGAATTCTTGCTGTCTGTCCAGGAGACCAAGGTTCTATATCCAACCAAAGCAAGTGATGTGCAGCAACCAGCCATCTGTCAGTGGTGGACTGTGTGTGGCTGTGATGCTGAACAGGTTTCAGCAAAGCTTCCAGAGTAACACAGACTAGGAAGAAAGGCATTGAGATCTCTTTCTAAAAAATAAGCCATTGAAAACCCTATGGATCATAATGGTCCAATCCCATTGTGCGTGGGGTCTCCATGAATTAAGGAGCTCTGGTGGTGCAGTACCTAAGGCATTTGATTGCTAACCAGAAGGTTGGCAGTTTAAACTCACCAGCTATTCTATGAAAGGAAGATGGACCAATATACTTCTGTAAAGATTTACCACCTTGGAAACCCAATGGGGGTCGCTATGAGTCAGAATTGACTCAACGGCATGGGTTTGGTTTGGTTTAATCTTTGTAACTCCCACCAAATGACTGTGGTGGTGGTGGTGGTGTTATGTACCGTTGAGTCGGCCCTGACTCATAGCGACCCCTCCTTGGGTTTCCAAGGCAGTATCTCTGTGGAAGAAGTAGATTGCCCAATCTTCCTTCCAAGGAGTGGCTGGTGGGTTTGAACCGCCAGCCTTCTGGTTAGCAGTCAAGTGCCTTAGGCACTATGCTACCAGAGCTCCCAATGACTGTGTTGTTGTTGTTATGTGCGGTGGAGTCGGACCCGACTCATAGTGACCCCTCCTTGGGTTTCCGAGGCAGTATCACTACGGAAGTAGATTGCCCCATCTTCCTTCCGAGGAGTGGCTGGTGGGTTTAAACCGCCAGCCCTCTGGTTAGCAGTCAAGTGCCTTAGGCACTATGCTACCAGAGCTCCTAATGACTGTGTAAGACTATGTAAATGTGAGGTGCTTGTGACCCACCAAGAGGATTGGATAGCTTGCTAAAGGGGCCTGGCGTCCTTGTGGGGATGGAACCATGCAAGTAAGGTGTATGGAACCCTAACAAAGTGATTGGTCACTTTTGCCATCCTTTTAGGCCGAAAATGAGTCATTCCACAGGCAAAAAGAGGGGACCTGACTACTACCAAGAAGAAAAGCTAGGAGTGGAGCACATCCCATGACCCAGGGTCCCTGTGCTGGGAACCTTCTTGATCCAGGAGACAGGGAAAGCTGTAACACTGGAGAGACAGCTAGAGATGGTGAGCAGTGGCAGCAGTGAAGTGGTAAGAGCAGAGATTGTACAACCAGGACATTGGCAGGAGATGGTGCAGTGGGCTTCTAGACCTATGGAGCAAGAAGGCTGAGCACCTTGTGGTGAGGCTTACTGGTAGAATGGGGTGCCGCTGGACATTTATCAGCAGAGCTAAAAGTGTTTTGTAACAGTTGTCCAAGCAGGGGAGGGGCCAAGAGGCAGCAGAGCCGAGAGGACGAAGGCCAAAGAAGCATGCCTGCATCCTGAGTCATTTCTGATCTTGAATTATAACTTCTTGCTTCCCTAATAACCCTCATAATTGTATTTTTTGTGAGTTCTCTGTGGCCATTGCAAGGTATTATCAAACCCAGCAAAGCAGTAGAGAGTGCTGTAGGAGGGATGGTTGGTGTCAGAATTGGTAAAAAAAAAAAAAAAAAAAGTTGGCAAAAAGAGGTTCAATGCAGTCAATTGCTTAATATGGCCCTTCTAGCCATCATCCTCCTTTTTTTACGAATTTTTTTTTTAATTATTATGATGATTTGGCATCATCCTCCATTTTGTGATGTATTATAAATCCTGTTCTCAATGCCTGTTTAGGAGCTCTGGTAGCATAGTGCTTAAGGCACTTGACTGCTAACCAGAAGCCTGGCAGTTCAAACCCACCAGCCACTCCTCTGAAGGAAGATGGGGCAATCTACTTCCATAGTGATAATGTCTCGAAAACCCAAGGAGGGGTTGCTATGAGTTGGGCCGACTAGATGGCACCTAACAACAACAACAACGTGCCTGTTTGCGGGGGATGTATCTTGAGTCCCGCCTTGCTGGAGGGCATGATTCAAGTCATCACCCTTCATTTCCCTGAGGGTATATATGTGAGTGTTCTGGGAAAGTTCTCTTTTTTGCTCAGTCCTGCGTTTGGTTCTTCATCATCTCACCCTTGGAATTGAGACAGCAGCCAGTCATCTGACCGGCTGATTTGAGTTTGCCAGCCCCTGCAACCACGAGAGTGGGAAGAATCCTCCAGACCTACCCACAGACTTGAGATTTACCAGTCTCCCAGCCTCCACCACCGCTTGAGTGGTTTCCTTGTCAGTTTGTGAGTTCTGTGAGACTTGACCCTAAGACAAGAGGGAGAGTATTGAGGGGAGGAGGAAGAGTTGATGTTAGAACAAACAGCAGTTTGGAAAAGTTGGACATTTGGGCCATCTTTAACCTCTGCTTCATAGGAACCAGCCTTGTGCTGATCCTTCTAAAAGAAATTATTCAAGCAGGAATTATGTCTGACCTCTGCCTCATGCGAATCAGCCTTGGATGGTTGATGATGGTAATTCTCTCTCCTCCTCATGAAATTAAATGAGTTCAGCCGCCTCTCCCACACCATTTTTAACACTCCACCATTTGTTATTATTCCAAAAGACTAAGAATTGTTTCTTGGTAATTATACCAGCAAAAAGTGTCCTATAGGATAGAATTATCCCAATATTAAAATATAAGTTAATAGGTGGATTAAAGTGGGAGTTTTAAGTAAGAATGGTTTATTCTTTAAGAGTGTCATTGCCACAAGTCTTAGCCAGAAGCATGTGTAAGGTAAATGGACACTTGCTTAGCTAAGTAGATGAAATGCTTCTTTTTTTTTTTTTCCCCCAAATTTTTTATTGTGATTTGGGTGAAGGTTTATAGAGCAAATTGGTTTTCCATTCAGCACATTTTGTTTTGTGACATCAATTGAATGACCATCTTCATTCCCTCCTTGCCTGTCCCTTCCTGCCTTCTGAGCTTTATCCCTGGCAAAAGCTACCCTTTTGATCTTGAGTGATTGATAGTTCTAAGAAGTGTGCACCTCCCTGATGTTTCTGATCACCTTATAGGCCTGTCTATTGTTTGGCTGAAAGTTGAGCCACAGGGTGAGTTCAGTTCCAGGCCTGAAGGGGGTCTAAGGGGCATAATCTCAGGGGTTCCACAGTGCAATACTTCTCGATGACAGTGATGCTATCTGGTGGATCTGATGCTTAAAAGCAAGAATAAGACTGGAAGAAACTCTGAGATCAATGTGGAGACTGTCAAGAAGACTGGTTAGGTATGTTAGAGAACTTTGAAATTGTTTTTTTGTGGGAATCAATTCTATGAAATATAGCCCAGAGATTTTTGTACCAACTAGAGAATATGAATACTTCTTGGTTTATTCTTATAATGTAGTATGGCAGAATTAATAAGAGCAAAACTGTGTGAGTGATACCTGCTCTAAGGGAAGGAGCCTTGGCTTATGAACTAGTTGTTGTTGTTGTTGTTTGCCGTCGAGTCGGCCCCGACTCATAGCGACCCCTCGTTGGGTTTCTGAGGCAGTATCACTACGGAAGTAGGAATGCCCAACCTTCCTTCCGAGGAGTGGCTGGTGGGTTTGAACCACCAGCCTTCTGGTTAGCAGTCAAGTGCCTTAGCCACTATGCTACCAGAGCTCCCTATGAACTAGTAAGGTGAGAAAATACTGAGTGCCTTGAGAGGACAAAGAGAGACTCCATTCTATTAAGGAATTGGACATTTCCTTGAAAGAGATTTACCATAAAAGAAGGGGAAAACTTCCCTTAACTATAGGCAAAGGTCCTAATGCTGTTGTGTGTGTGGAGTCAATTGTGACTCATACAGAATCCCAAAGGAAGACTGGAAAAGAGTTTTTGAGTTGTGGTGTTAGCAAAGAATACTGTAAGTACCATGGACTGCCAGAAGAGCTAACAAATCTGCCCTGGAAGAAGTGCAGTCGGGATGCTCCTTGGAGGCGAGAATGGCCAGACTTCATCTCACCTACTTTGGTCATGTTGTCAGAAAGGACCATTCCTTGGAGAAGGATATCATGCTTGGTAAAGTGGAAGATCATCGAAAAAGGGAAAAAACCCTCAATGAGACGGATTGGCATAGTGGCTGAAACAATGGGCTCAGGTATAGCAAGGATTGTGAGGCTAACGCAGAACTGGGCAGTGTTTCATTCCATTCCATCATAGGGTCACTATGAGTAGGAGCTGATTCAGAGGCACCTAACAACAACAACAACAGGGTTTCCTAGGTTGAAATCTCTATGGAGACATATCGTCAGGTCTTTTCTTCTGAGGAGCAGCTGGAGAGTTGAACTTTCAACCTTTTGGTTAGCAGCCAAGCTTTTTTTTTTTTTTTTCCTTATTGTGGTTTGGGTGAAAGTTTACAGAGCAAATTAGTTTCCCTTTCAGCAATTTATACAAGCAGCCAAGCTCTTAACCATTGTGCCACTAGGGCTCCAAGGGCTTCATGTTGTTACTATTGTGAGGTGCTGTCCAAATGGTCACCTCTGACTCATAGTGACCCTATGCAGAACATAACAAAACACTGCCCAATCCTGCGAAATTCTCACAATCTTTGCTATGCTGGAATGTGTCAATCCATCTCGTTAAGGGTCTTCCTCTTTTTTGCTGACCTTTTACTTTACCAAGAATGATGTCTTTTTCCAGGGACCAGTCTGTTTTGGCAACATGACCAAAGTAGGTGAGATGAAGTCTGGCCATACTCGCTTCCTAAGGAGCATTCTGGCTGTATTTCTTCCAAGACAGATTTGTTTGTTCTTCTGGAAGTCCATGGTATTTTCAAGATTATTGCCCAACACTACAATTCAAATGTATCAATTCTTCTTTGCCTTAATAGTCCTGTGCAAAATTATCTCCAATAGAAGGCAGCAACTTTATTACGTTGTCACAGGCCAGTGTTGTGTAAGTAGACTATAAGCCACAATCATCTGAGGCCATTTGGAAAGAACCAAGGTGAAGCTCTCTTACTCCAGTGTTAGGCATGAGAAGGTGACAGGACACCACACTGGAATGATTGTTAGAACAGTAGGGAGAGTTATAAGCGATTTTAGACTTTGTCCTTAATCCCAGAGCCGTTGGGGGAATGAACTACAAAGGCTGTAGAGTGATTTAATTGCTGCAGAGAAAATATGAAAAGTACTGTTCTTATTCCCTATTTTTGCTTCTTTAAACAGTTATCCAAAAATAATGACCATTTGGGAAAGCCTTATGTTTTCCTGTTTTTATTTATTTTTGTCTAGGAAATCACATACATCTGTAGCAGTGGTTGCTTGCTCTGGCTGAATAAATATGAATTACTTGGGGAGCTTTAAAAAATACTGATGTGTGGATTCCTACCCAGTCCAACTAAATAAAAATCTCTAGAGGTGGTATCCAAGCACTCTAATCCCACTGCCATGGAGGATCTGACTTATAGCCACCCCTCCTTGGGTTTCCGAAGCAGTATCACTACAGAAGTAGATTGCCCATCCGGGGAGTGGCTGGTGGGTTTGAACCACCAGCTTTCTGGTTAACAGTCAGTCACATGCCTTAGGTACTATGCCACCAGAGCTCCCAGTGATGTTTAAAACAGGTCATTCTGTGTGCAGGCAGAGTTAAAACTACTGTTCTAGAGCCTCATACTGGTATGTTAAAACGTGTTAACATGTTAAATTTAGGACATTACGGAGCCCTGGTGATGCAGTGGTTAAAGCGCTCCTCTGCGAACCTAGAAAAAGATGCCTGCTTCCGTAAGGATTACAGCCCTGCAAACTGTATGGGGCAGTTCTACTCCGTCCTATAGGGTCGGTATGAGTCAGTATCTACTCGAAGGCCAAGGGATGCTTCTGGCAACGCTTATTGCTGCTTTTGCGCATGCCTACATCTCTTACATCCCGTGTGTCCTGGCCGACTAATGATATTTATCCAGCCACCGAAACTTAAAGTTTTTCCCCAATCACTGGAGGAAACAAAGACAATGTTCCTTTCTCTCCCTTGAAATAAATCTCGAGTTGGCTCGGGCCAGAAAGGCTGAGGAGTCCGGCTTCGTATTCCGTGCTGGGATTTGGGTTCCCTAGCCAGAACGCGGAACAAGGAGAAGCCTGATGAGACAATCCTCCTCCCGGTCAGTCCCGCCCTCTGTTCTACCAAGACCCCTCCGCTCCGACCCGTCCCGGCGGCGCCACAGGCGGCCCCGCGCGACCGACTACATTTCCCACAATGCACCCCGGGGGCGGACCGGGCGAGAGGCTGGAGCCGGGCCTCGGCCGCGAGAGAAAAGAGGGCAGTCTACCTGGGCCAGCGACCCGGCAAGGGGCTGCGGGAAGACGCAGTGCCCACGCTGTGGCTATGTCTGCATCCGCAGGGAACCGTGGCCCCGCGAATCTATGTCTTCAGGCGGGGCCGGGTCAGACCCCGGTTCCCCCCCGGGAGGCTAGCAGAGGGCAGTGACCAGCACCCTATGTGCGTTCTGGGCCCCCCGGGAGAAACAGGTAAGCCCGACTGCCAAACCACGTGGCCTGGGGGTGCAGAGAGACCTGAGTGTTGTCATCCTTGGAGAGAGAGAGCTTCAAGCCTGAGGGCCTCTGCCGTCCACGATATGAGGACTGGGTCTTCGTGGAGCCCCTCGGCCGGCTAGCTCCAAAACTGGGTAATAGAAAAGGCGTGAGGCCTGGAATCCATCCTGTGGTCGGGAGGGCGAGGTCCTTTCCGGGATAGTGGCCAGGTATGACTCGCCCCACAACTCACACAGAATCCTGTCAAAGAGCTGTAGAGGTGACTTATGGGGTGAGCCACGCAGCGCCTTGAAGGACCTTGGGGCTGAGGACTTTGCTCTCAAGGATGCCCTGGCTCAGATAACTGAATTGCCCCTTGTACTAGTTGAGCCACCCTTTCTGGGCTCAAGTTTGCGGGGGGTGGGGGGGTGGGGGTGGGGAGCAGCCTTTGTCAGAGAGGGGAGTGGCTGACAATAGTGACAAGAACCAGGCTATGTTCTCAGCCTGAGGAGCAGTCATCTTGCTGAAGCAGTCACAGCACAGCCTCACCTGGACCCTGTCTGCTACATGTCCGCCATATGCCATGCCCCTGGCACCACCCTCCCAGGTAGACAATTCCCTGAAAGATCAAGGCAGGAATCATCTAAGTTGGAAGAGGGAGTAAAGTAGGTGGGGCTCCAGTTGGGAGGTGCTCAGGCAGGCCCTTCCCCTTCCATTCTTGCCTAAGAGAGGGAGGCACACTAGAAAAGCCGATTAAGCCAACTTGTTTGGTGACATTACTTGCAGACACAGAGGGGCACTTCTAGGGAAAGTAGCAAGTCCTGAGGATTTCAAGAGAGGTAGTCTGAGAAGAAGCCCCGTACGGAAATCTGGGGTTGGTTCCAACAAACCTTCCTTGTCTAACCGCTTCAGGCCCTGCCTTCCTGGAGCTTCTGCTGCACAGGTTATGGCATAAATGGGGGTTTAGGGTGGTTTAGCTGCAAGCCACTGGCCTTCCCTACCTTGAGTTTCCAGGGTAAGTGTCCAGAGCTTTTTGCTTCATCAGAGCTTCTGGCTGGACCCCCTAGCCTTGGAGACACTAAATGATCTCAGATGACTAAGCGGTGGGGTGGGGTTGGGGATGATGGGGACTGTTGTGAAGAAGACATTCATTAGCCTCCAATCAGCTGATCCTGCCCCACCCACCCACCCCATGTGGGTAGCCTGCCATGGTGGGTTTAGCTGAGGCCCACAGGATATCAGTTGGTGGTAGGCCTTCAGAATAGGAGTAAGCTGCTGTAGACACTTGTTTGGGTATTTGAGCCAAAGCTGCAAAATCATGAAGTTCAACTTACAGACTTCCAGGAGCACCAGAGAGCGAGCCAATGGTTTGTCCTGGCAACTTAAGGGAAAGTGAATTGTCTGGTAGCTTAGAACTCCCAGCCCTAGGGCCATAGATAGTTCTTCAGTCTATCATAACAGGTGGGTCACTTTAGGCTGCACCCCATTTGGCTTAAAGTTATTAGAAGCATGTTTGCCATAGTCAGTTCACACAGGGCCTGCCTCAGATTGAGCAAACTCTCAAAAAGCTGATTTAAATGACAGAGACCAATGAATCATTATATAAGGGTAGCCACTCCTAGTAAATGCTAAATAAGAATAAATGTAATGGCACAGGACCGGGTAGTGTTTCCTTCGGTTGTACATAAGGTGACTGTGAGTCAGAACCAACTCCATGGCACCTAACAACAACAACAAAGTGTTAACAGGTAAGGTTAACAGGTAGGGTCACCAAATTACATGGATATCTCATTTAATCTCACACAACAACCCAATGAATTGGTACTATTATTATCCCCATATAACGGATGAGAAAACTGAGACCTGTAAAACTGGACCAGGTCAATCCAAGTCCCCGTGACTCCAGAGCCATTGCTCCTGAACACCTGATTAGTACCAAGGACAAGTCTTCCCACAGGCAGGGATTTCCAGAGGCCACATTGTAGGTGTGAAGGAGCCCAGTGATTGCTGCAAATCTTTCACCTTCTCCCTTCAAATACGTTTATTTGGTAAGCATTGATTACCTCTTGTTTGTGGAGCTGACACTGAAATTTGTGGCATGTCACTGGGTGACCTTTGGTGGAGAGCAGGGGAAGAGAGGTAAGGAGCAGGGGTTTTGCTTCTTGATATCTAATCTAGGCAGTGGAATAGGTGAGGTAGGAGAAAAGCAGGGAGATGTGGTCCAGGCAGAAAGGTCAATGAGGCCAAAGTTTCAAAGTGAAAGAATGTTCAGGATACTTAAGGAAAGCCATGAGGCCAGTATGGCTGGGCTGGAGCAGGGTGAATAGAGGAGATGAGGTCAAAGAAGTAATGGGGAAGGAGGGACGTATGAGTGGGCTCTTGTGAGTCATTGTGAGGAATTTGGCTTTTTCTTTGAGTAAGGTAGGAGCCATAGCAGAATTGTGAGCAGATAAGTTACATGATCTGATTTCTGTTTCAAGACAATCAGTGTGAGTGCTGTGAGAAGGACTGACTGCAGGGGCAAGGCCAGAAGTGGGGAGACTGTTTAGGATACTGTTGCAACAGTCTAGAAAGAGATAATGGTAGTTTGAACCATCGTTGTAGTGGTGGAGGTGACGAGAAGTGGTTAGATTCCAGGCATTTCTCACTTCTGCCAGTAATCTGTTCCATGAAAGTTAGGCCCTCTGCCTGGAAACCATAGCTGGGAGTCTATTTCACATCATTTTATTATTATAATTTTTACTTTTATTGTGGTGAAAATATACACACCAAGACATTCACCAACATAATAATTTCCATATTTTCAGCTCAGGGACATTGATGACATTTTTCATGTTGTGCCACCATTATTGGTAGCCTTTTCCAAAATATTCACCACCATTATCATAAACTCAATGTACCACTAACAAAATCTTCCCCTTTCCCCTTCCCTCCTACCCCTGGTAACCACAAATAATCTTTAGTTTTTGTATATACATATATGTATGTAAATAAATGTATATAAATACATATGTATATAAATATACATAAATGCATATATGTAAATATATACGTATATATTGTTTTGTTGTTGTTGTCATATGTTGTGGAGTCCTCATCCCTGACTTACAGCGTGACCCCTCCTTGGGTTTCCGAGGCAGTATCACTATGGAAGTAGATTGTCCAACCTTCCTTCCAACATATGTATGTAACTATCTTTGTTTGTTTATTTATTTTAAACCTATCTAGCAATTTTCCATTCCCATTCCTCCTGTCCCCGGTAACCAACAAAGAAAGTTTCCTTTCATGTGTACCCTTTTTCCTTCATTTTTTACAATAAAAATTAGTGGAGTAATACAATATTTGGTCTTTACTCTGTACCTCTGACCACTCTTCATAGCGTTGTTGTTGTTGTTGTTGTTGTTGTGTGCCTTTGAATCAGACCCAACTCACAGCGACCGCTCCTTGGGTTTCCAAGGTGTTATCACTACAGAAGTAGATTGCCCAACCTTCCTCCAGAGGGAATACAGGCATGGAAGCCCATCAAAAACCCTGGGTACTCGAAAAAAGGAGTAGCTAGAATAAATTTCAGTCTGATATTCAGGTGGGAAAAACTGTTGTTGTGGTTGTTGTTGTTAGGGCTATTGAGTTGGTTCAGACTCATAGTAACCCTATGTAGAACAGAACAAAACACTGCCCAGTCCTGCACCATCCTCACAATCCTTGCTAATTTGAGCCCATTGTTGCAGCCAGCCACTGTGTCAATCTATCTCATTGAGGGTCTTCCTCTTTTTTGCTGACCCTGTACTTTACTGAGCATGATGTCTTTGTTGAGGTACTGGTTTCTCCTGATAGATAACATGCCCAAAGTACATGGTACAAAGTCTTGCCATTTCCACTTCTAAGAAGCATTCTGGCTGTACTTCTTCCAAGACAGATTTATTCTTTCTTCTGGTAATCCATGGTATATTCAGTATTCTTTGACAACCCTATAGTTCAAATGCATCGATTTTTCTTTTCTTTTTTTTTATTCAGAATATTGCCTAGCTTTGCATACATATGAGGTGACTGAAAGTACCATGACTTTGTTCAGGTACTCCTTAGTCCTCAAAGTGACATCTCTGCTTTTTAACATTTTAAAGAGGTCTTTTGCAGCATATTTCCTGATGCAATACATTGTTTGATTTCTTGACTGCTGCTTCCATGGGTATTGATTGTGGATCCAAGTAAAATGAAATCCTTACCATTAGTCTTTTCTATAACTCTGCTATTCCAAGCCACACATTTTGCAAATTGTAGAGAACCTTCCTTTGAGTCTTTGGTATTCCTCACCCTCTGCTCCTCTGGGTTATGGCAAGATGCCCACACACTACACTGTCCTTGCACTTTTGGTCCACTGAGGTCATTGCTGAAGTTACCATCTCTTTGGCCTATGTGGTCTCAGGTCTGGTGGCTCCCTGCCCTTTCTCTGCCACACTGGGAACCATGTGTTTCATTTTCCAGGAGGGCCCATGTCTCTGTCTCAGCACATGCCTCACAGCCTTGTCTTCCCTGGGCTTTTTTCTTTCTTTCTATTTTGTAATTTTTATTATGATTTGGGTAAAAGTTTACAGAGCAAATTCATTTTCCATACAGCAGTTCATACCCATTTTGTATCATGACATTGACTGCAATTCCCCACAATGTAACAGTTTTCTTCCTACTTCCATCACCTCTTCCCTGTGTCCTTCCCTCCCATGCACTTTTGTCCCTGGAGCTGTCTCCCTGTGCGTACACAGCCCTTCTGTTCTTCCAAAGTTGATCTCTCCAAGGAGTATATCTAATTACCTAATGTAAATGTTCAGCTCATATGCTTGTCTTTTGTTTGCCTGGAAGCCACAGGAGTGGGTTCAATTCCAGACTTGAAGGGCAGGTAGGGGCCATAGTGTCAGGGGTTCCACCAGGCTCTATCAGACCAGCAAACCTGGTCCTTTTTTTTTTTTTATGATTTTGAGTTTTGTTCCACATTGTTCTCCCACTTTATCCAGGATCTCCTACATAGATCCCCCTCCTAGTGGTTGACGGTGGTAGCCAGGCACCATCTAGTTCTTTTGGTCTTACGATCATATAGGCTGAGAATCATGTGGTATACCAGTCGCTTGGACTAATTGTTTCCATGTATCTTTGGTTTTCTTCATTCTTCTTTGCTCTGGATGAGAAGAGACCCATTGTTGCATCTAGTTGGCTGTTTGCAAGCATTTAAGATCCTAGTTGCTACTCGCCAAAGTAGGATATGGAACAATGTTTTTGTGTAGTGTGTTACACCATTTAGGTTGATATCCCCTGTGACCATGGTCCCAAGCCCACAGGTCCAACTACTCGCTCTCTCCGGGTAGCTGACTGTGGCCATCAAGTGACTACAATCTGTGCCTTGTCAGCTCTACTATATACCTGGAAATTCTTACAGAACTTACAGTTGTAGAAACATAGTCTGCCAACCCTATATATGATCATGGGCACACTCCTCCCCGCGTAGACACACCTAATAGTTCAGCCTGTCCACCCATTGATCCACCTATATATCAATGTTTGCCATCACTGACAACGCAGTACTGTACATGCAAAAAGGTTCATCTTTGTTGTTTGTATCTCCCATGCATCTCTCTATGTCTTCCTCTTCCTCAGTGCCCTGTGTTGATCACTCACATTTTGTACATTGCCCTTCCTTTCACCCAAATCAATACTTGTCTCTCCCTATCTAGCAGTGTTCCCTCCCTTCCCCTCACACCCCTTGTAAGCAACAAAGAAAATTTCCTTCCATATATAAACCTTTCCTTGGCTTTTTACAAATGGACTAACACAATATTTGTCCTTTTGTGATTGACTTATTTCACTCAGCATAATGTCCTCCAAGTTCGTCCACATTATGTGGTATTTTGCAGATTCTACATTATTCTTTAGTGTTGCATAATATTCCATTGTGTGTATTTACCATAATATGGTTATCCATTCTTCTGTTGATGGGCACCTAGATTGTTTCCATCTTTTTGCTATTGTAAATAGTGCTGTGATGAACATGGGTGTGTGTATATTTGTTCTTGTCCTGGCTCTCACTTCTTTAGGATATATACCTAGTAATGGGATTGCTGGATCAAATGGTATTTGTAATTCCAACTTTTTAAGGAATCACCATACTGCTTTCCACAGTGCTTGTATCATTTTACAGTCCCACCAGCAGTGTATGAGAGTCCAAATCTCTCCACTTCCTCACCAGCATTTGTTATTTTCTGTCTTGTTGAACTCTGCTACTAGTTATGGGGCCAGATGGCATCTCATTGTTGTTTTTATTTGCATCTCTCTAATGGCTAATGATCATAAATATATCTTTATATGTTTGGTGGCCACCTGAATATTCTCTTTGGTGAAGTGTCTATTCATGTCTTCTGCCCATTTTTGAATTGGATTGTTTGTCTTTTTGTACAACTGTATAACCAGTGAGGAGGGAGTCCAGGGGAACAGTTGTTACCTACCCTTTGGGACTACTCATCCAGCCCACCCTTCTCTTCTCTGAGCTCCTCCACTCCCTCTACCAATGGAGTCCTCAATGGGTTTTAGAAGCTGGGTTCTCTCATGCCATTTGATCCCCAGCACAATCCTATGAAGTAGGGATAATCAGCAGCCCCAGAGAGGGAAGGGATGTGCCTTCTAGTAAGAGCAGAGTAGAATTTGACCTAGGGCTATAGTCAGCTGGTCTTAGTGCTGTTCAGTGGATGATGGTGCTCCACTGAACACCACTCCACTGGGTGCTTCTGAGGATTGAGGTGGGCAGTGCCAGACTTGATCATTAATGTCAGCTTACCTGGGTGCTGGACCTGTGTTCCAGGTAGAAACTTGGAGGACCTGAGAAGAGATTTACAGGGTCATGTGTGAATCCTGGTCTAGCAGGGGCTCGGTCTGCTGGTCTCTCCAGCCTTTCTGGTGGCAGGGAGATGGGCTCCCCCCACTTTGTCCTGCTGATGGGCCTGGGGAATAAGTGAATTGCACTAAGGGCACGGGTGACTGAGGCCTCATCGCACTGAGTTATCCTATCCCCCTTGTCCTGGTCTGCTTCCTTCTTCAGCAAGTGCCAGAGGAGGTGTAGGGCAAGGCCAGGATGGACAGATTAGGTGTTGGAGTTTTCTATAAATTCTAGAGATAAGTCCCTTGTCAGATATGTCATTGTCAAATATTTTTTCCCAATCTGTAGGTTCTCTTTTGACTGTTTTGGAGAAGTCTTTTGAAGCACAAAAAAAGTTTAATTTTGAGAAGGTCCCATTCATCTAGTTTATCTTCAGCTGTTTGTGGATTTTGGGTTATGCTTGATAGTCGATTTATGCCATAAATTGTTGTTGTTGTTGTTATGTGCCGTCGAGTCGGCCCCGACTCATAGCGACCCCTTCTTGGGTTTCCGAGGCAGTATCACTACGGAAGTAGGATTGCCCAACCTTCCTTCCGAGGAGTGGCTGGTGGATTTGAACCGCCAGCCGTCTGGTTAGCAGGCAAGTGTCTTAGCCACTATGCTACCAGAGCTCCCATTTATTATGCCATAAATTAGAGCCCCTAAATTTGCCCCTATTTTTACTTTGAGGAACTTTATAGTTTTAGGTTTCACATTTAAGTCTTTGATCCATCTGAAGTTAGTTTTTGTGTATGGTGTGAGGTACGGATCTTGTTTCATTCTTCTGCAAATAGATATCCAGTTTTGCCAGCATCATTTGTTAAAGGGAGCTCTAGTAGCATAGTGTCTAAGACACTTGACTGCTAACCAGAAGGTTGGTGGTTCAAACCCACCAGTCACTCCTCAGAAGGAAGATTGGGCAATCTACTTCCGTAGTGAACCGCCTCAGAAACCAAAGGAGGGGTTACTATGAGTTGGATCTGACCTGATGGCAGTGAGTATTGTAAATGGTATTGATTTCCTTATTTCCTTTTCAGAGACCTCTTTGCTGTTGTAGAGGTATCCAATTGATTTTTGTATGTTAATCTTATATCCTGCCAATATGCTAAGTCTCTCAATTAGTTCCAGTAGTTTTTTCTGACTCTCTTGGGTTTTCTATATATAGGGTTATATCATCTGCAAACAGGGATAGTTTTCTTTTTTCTTACCAATTTAGATACCTTTGATTTCTCTTTCTTGTCTTATTGCCCTGGCTAGGATTTACAATACAATGTTGATAGAAGTGGTAGTAGAGGGGATCCTTGTTTGGTTCATGCTCACAAGGGAAATGGTTTCAGTCTCTCTCCATTGAGAATAAAGTTAACTGTTAGTTTTGCATATATGCCCTTTATTATGTTGAGGAATTTCACTTCTATTCCTTTTTTTTCCTGAGTTTTTATCAGGAATGGGTGTTGAATTTTATCAAATGCCTTTTCTGCATCAATTGTTATGACCATATCATTCTTTTTCTGTATTTTACTTATGTGATGGATTACTGTTAATTGTTTTTCTAATGTTCAACCTTCCTTGCATACTGGGTATGAATTTCTCTTGGTCATCATGTATTATTTCTTTGGTAGGTTGTTGGAGTCTATTGGGTAGAATTTTTTTTTAATTGTGATTTGGGTGAAAGTTTACAAAGCAAATTCATTTTCCATACAGCAGTACATGCACATTTTATTTCATGACATTGACTACAATTCCCCACAGTGTACTAGCTCTCTTCCCACTTCTTCCCTATAGTTACCTCTTCTCTGTGTCCTTCTTTTCTATGCATCCCTGCCTCCCTGAGCTATCTCCTTGTACTAATACTGCCCTTCTGTTCTCCCATGATTGATCTCGCAAAGGAATGTATCTACCTGATGTAAATCTTACCCTGTATCCTGTCTATTGTTTGGCTGAAAGCCATGGGAGTGAGTTCAGTTCCAGACCTGAAGGGTAAGTAGGGGCCGTAGTGTCAGAGGTCTCCTCAGGCTCTCATGATTTCGAGTTTTCTTCCACATTGTTCTTGTATTCTATCCAGGATCTCCTGCACTGATCTCTTTCCAAGCAGTTGACAATGGTAGTTGGACACCATCTAGTTCTTCTAGTGGTCATATATATAGACTGAGGATTGTGTGGTCTACTAGGCCCTTGGACTAATTGTTTATTAGCTAAGATTTTGTTAAAGATTTTTGCATCTGTATTCATGATGGATATTGGTCTGTATTTATGATTGGATATTGGTATTCCTTTTTAGTGGTGTCTTTGCCTGGTTTTGGTATCAGGGTTATGCTTGCTTCATGAAATGAATTTGAGAGGATTCCATCTTTTTCTATGTTCTGGAATAGTTTGAGTAGGATTGGTGTCAACTCTTCTCTGAATGCTTGGTAGAAATCTCCAGTAAAAACATTTGGGCCAGGACTGCCCTCACCCCAGACTTTTGTTGTTGGTAATTTTTTTATGACCTGTTCAATGTCTTTTGTTATGGATCTGTTCAGATTTTCTACCTCAGTCTGTGTTAGTTCAGGTAAGTAGTGTTTCTAGAAATCTGTTCATTTCTTCTCAGTTTTCAAATTTTTTGTAATATAGTTCTTCATAGTGCCAATATTATTCTTTTTATTTCAGTTGGTTCCGTTATGATGTTGCCCATTTCATTTCTTACTCATGTTATTTGCATCTTCTGTTTTCCTGTGTTAAGTTTGCCAGTGGTTTGTCGATTTTATTCACCTTTTCAAAGAACCAGCTTCTAGTCTTGTTGATTTTTCTATTGTCTTTCTATTTTCTACTTCATTTATTTCTGCTCAACTCTTTATTATTTCTTCTCTTCTGGTGAATTGTAGGCTCTTTTTTGGGCTGCTCTTTTTCTAATTGTTGGAAATGTTCAGTTAAGGTATTGATTTTGACTCTTCTTTTTTGATGTGTGCATTTATTGCTATAATTTGCCCTCTGATCACTGCTTTTGCTGTGTCACAAAGATTTTGGTATGTTGTGTTTTCATTCTAGATTGATTCTAGGAAATTTTTAATTGCATTTTGTATTTCTTCTATTATCCAGTCATTTTAAAGGAAAGTGTTAATTCAGTTTCCATGTGTTTGCTCTTTTTCCATTAATCTTCCTATTGTTGATTTCAAGCTTTATAGCACTGTGATCTAAGAAGATGCTTTATAGTATTTTGGTGTTTTAAAATTTATTGAGGCTTTCTTTGTGGCTATCCTAGAGAATGTTCCATGTGCACTGTAAAAGAATGTGTATTGTGCTGTTGTTGGGTGAGGTGCTCTGTAGATGTCTATAAGGTCAAGTTGGTTGAGTGTATTATTTAGCTTTTCTGATCTTTGTTGAGTTTTTTTCCAGTTGTTCTATCTTTCACTGAAAGTGGTATATTAAAGTCTCCTACTATGACTGTGGAGTCATCTGTTTGTCTTTTTAATTCTGTTAAAGTCCGATTTCTGTATTTTGGGGCTCTTCCATTGGGTTTGTCCTCTTGTTCAGTTGATCCTTTAACCATTATATAATGTTCCTCCTTGTCTCTTATGCTAATTTTTATCTTAAAGTCTATTTTATCATAATTAATATTGCCCCTTCTGCCTTTTTTTTTTTTTCCATTGCCATTTTCTTGTTATCTTTTTTTCCAACCTTTGATTTTTAGTCTATTTTTCTCTTTGTGTCTAAGGTGAGTCTGTTGTAGACAGCATACTGATAGGTCATATTTTCTTATCCAGTCTGCAGTTCTGTGTCTCTTGAGTGGTGCATTTAATCCATTTACATTCAGTGTAATTATCAACAAGTTTGAATTTATTGCTGTCGTTTTGTTACATGTTTTTTTGTGGTGTAGCTGATTTCTTTATTCCATATAATTTTCTATGTTTTGCTATCATTTCCTTTATTGCTGCTATTTTAGTATTTTCTAAGTATTTGTGCCTCTCCCCTTTTTTATTTTTATGCGAAGGTTTATTATTTTTCTTTGAGTTTGCCCTGTGTCTTAAATTTTCTTCCCAAGTTTGGAACAGTCTGTTCTATCTCACAATTATCTTGACTTCCTCATCATTTGGAAGTTGTGTACCTACACTATTTATTCCTTCTTTTTGGTTTGTAATTGTCCTTATTTACCAATTGATGCCTCTGGTTTCCTGTTTACAGTCTTATAAGCTTTTTTTTTTTTTACTTTGGATACTTATAAAACTGGGTTAGTTTCTGTGTTATGTTGTCTTGTGTGTCAATCATTAGTTGCTCTCTGCAGTTTTTGGTTCACTGTTCAAAGGACTCTCTTTAGCATCTCTTGTAAGGTTGTTCTGGTTTTAACAAAGTCCCTTAATTTCTGTTTATCTGACCATGTCCTAATTTCAGCATCATATTTGAGGGACAGTTTTGCTGGGTATATAATTCTTTTTTGGCAATTTTTTTTCTTTCAGAGTTTTTATTTATATCACCCCACTGCCTTCTCTCCTGTACAATTTCTGCTAAGAAACCAGAGCTTAGTCTTATTGGTTGCCCTTTGTAGGTAACTTTTCATTTTCTCATATTTCACATCATTTTAAATGGGAAAAATTATAATGCTTTACACATAAACCTCAAATTCCTAACAAATTTCCTAAAATAAAGAAAATACAGAGAAAACATGTGATTTACATGGCAGACACCACTGAATCAGTGTGTAAGGGCAGCCACACCTAGTCAGAATGCTAAGTAAGAATAATTACGATGTCCTGATGGCTGAACAAAAGATTTCAAAGAGTGACTTAAGAAGACAGAGTAAAGTATTAAAATGAAATGTTCAAAGACCTGGATTTATAAAACTAAAGGAGAAAAATATACTTCACATTTCTCAAGCTGAAAGAACTGAAGAAAAAAATCAAGCCTTGAGTTGCAATATTGAAGGATTCTACAGGCAAAATATTGAATGATGCAGGAAGCATCAAAAGAAAATAGAAGGAATACACAGAGTCACTGTACCAAAAAGAATTTGCCAATGTTCAGCTATTTCAGGAGGTAATATATATGATCAGGAACCAATGATATTGAAGGAAGAAGTTCAAGCTACACTGAAGGCATTGGAGAAAACAAAAAAACAAACAAATAAGACAAGCTTCCAGGAATTGACTGAATACTCATTGAGATGTTTCAGCAAATGGATGCAGTGCTGGAGGGGCTTACTTGTTTATGCCAAGAAACTTAGAAAATAGCTAACTGGCCAACCAACTGGAAGAGATACATATTTGTGCCCATTCTAGAGAAGATGATCCAACAGAATGTTCAAATTATTGAACAATATCATTAATATCACACACAAGTAAAATTTTGCTGAAGGTAATTAAAAAATGGTTGTAGCAGTATATTGACAGGGAACTTGCAGAAATAAAAGGTGGATTCGGAAGAGGACGTGGAACAAGGGATGTCTTTGCTGATGTCAGATGGATCTTGGCTGAAAGCAACAAATACCAGAAAGATGTTTACCTGTGTTTTATTGACTGTGCAAAGGCATTTGCCTGTGTGAATCATAACAAATTATGGATAATGTTATGAAGAATGGGAATTCCAGAACACTTAATTATGCTCATGAGGAACCTGTGCATAGACCATAGGCTGTCATTTGAACAAAACAAGGGAATACTGCATGGTTTAAAATCAGTAAGGGTTTATGTGTCAGAATTGTATCCTTTCCCATACTTACTCAATCTATATGCTGAGCAAATAATCCAAGAAGCTGGACTATATGAAGAACATGGCATTAGGATTGGAGGAAGACTCATTAACAATCTGCAATATGCAGGTGATGCTTGCTGAAAGTGAAGATGACTTGAAGCACTTACTGATGATGAGCAAAGACTACAATCTTTGTTGAGTTTCTTTCCAGTTGTTCTATCTTTCATTGAAAGTGGTGTATTAAAATCTGGTGAATTACACCTCAACATAAAGGAAACAAAAATCCTCACAACTGGACCAACAAACAACATCATGATAAATGGAGAAAAGATTGAAGTTGTGAGGGATTTCATTTTACTTGGATCCACAATCAACACCCATAGAAGCAGCAGTCAAGAAATCAGACTGTATTGCACCAGGCAAATCTGCTGCAGAAGACCCCTTTAAAGTGTAAAGAAGCAAAGATGTCACTTTGAAAACTAAGGTTTGCCTAATCCAAGCCATGGTATTTCTAGTCACCTCACATGCATGCAAAAACTGGACAATGAATAAGGAAACCCAAACAAGAACTGATGCCTTGAATTGTGGTGTTGGTGAAGAATACTGAAAATACCACGGACTGCCAGAAGAATGAACAAATATATCCTGGAAGATGTGCAGCCAAAATGCTCCTTAGAAGTGAGAATGGCCAGACTTTGTCTCACGTACTTTGGTCATGTTGTCAGAAGGGACCGTTTTCTGGAGAAGGACATCCTGCTTGGTAAAATGGGGGGTCAGCGAAAAAGGGGAAGACCCTCAACCAGATGGATTGACACAGTGGCTTCAACAATGTTCTCAAGCATAGTGAGGATTGTGAGGATGGCACAGGACTGGGCTGTGTTTCATTCTGTTGTACATAGGGTTGCTGTGAATTGGAGCTGACTCTATAGCACCTAACAGCAACAATGGCACAATACATACATAATGCATACGTAGTGTGTGTGTGTGTGTGTGTGTGTGTACATGGTGGGGGGAGAAATGTGTGCTCTGGGGATGCAGTGATTAAAGCATTTCTGCAGGAGAAAGATGAAGCAGTGTGTTACTGTAAAGATTTACAGCCTTGGAAACCCTATGGGGCAATTCTTCTCTATTCTATAGGGTTGCTATAAGTCAGAATCCAGTCAGTGGCAGTGGTTTTTTGGTATATATAATTATAATTTCCAGATATAAAATGCTTAAAACATTCCCTCCTAATCACCAACAGTGTTTGTTGCTTTGATGTAGTATCATGGCTTCTTTTAGTACCTATAACACCCATGATGCAAGTAAGTATCTAATGTTGGCACTCAATGATTTATCAATTGTATTTGGAATTTAATTTGAGGCTTGAATACACATTACTTTGTTCAAAACTTCATAGGTGAAGTTTTGATGACGTAAAAATATATATATATATATATAATACACACACGCACGCACATACTGTAGTACAGTGAATTACTTGATATGGTTCTTCTGACCATGGTCTTTGTGACTCCCACGAGATGATTGAGTGGAACTATGTAAATGTGAGATGTTTATGGCCCACCAAGGGAATTGGATTGCTAGTTCATAATGTAAATAAGGGACATGGCGCCTTTGTGGGGATGGGACAGTGCAGATAAAGTTCATGGAACTCTAACATGGGGATAGGTCAATTTTGTCATTCCACTAGGCTTAAAATGAGCGATCCCATGGGCAGAAAAGAGAGATTTCACTACAATCAAGACAGATGAAGAGCTAGGATTGGAGTATGTCCTTGGATCCATGATACCTGCACTGAGATGGCAGAAGATAGCAGCAGAGGTAGCTGAATCAACAGACCAGCAGGCTTCCTGGCCCACAGAGTGAGAAAGCTGAGTACCTTTCAACAGGAGGCTTGCTGGAGGAGTGGGGTACCTCTCTGCACACCTATATGCAGAGCTATAAAAAGCTTTATAACAGTGGCCTAGGCAGGGCAGAGAGTTCATCCCTGTGGCAAGGCTGAGAAGAAGCTGTCTTGACTGAAGAACTGTATCCTACATTGTTTCTGATCCTGAATTGTAATCTATTACTTCCCTAATAAACCCCATAATCATGAGTATTATCTGAGTTCTGTTTGGCCATTGCGATGAATTATCAAACCTAGCAGAGAAGTAGTTGATGTCAGAATTGAGAAAAAGGTTGGAGGGTTGCAGCATGTCTGACCTTTGTCTGATAGGAAACAAGCCTTGGGCTGTTGATGTTATTCCTTCTTCCTTGTGAAGTTAGAGGAAGTCAGATGAAGCCTTCCCCATGCCCTTTTTGCATAAACATAAGCTGAATCTATTGAATCTTAAGTTTGATGTATTAATTATCTATTGGTGTGTAACAAATTATCCCCAAATTTGGCAGCTTAAAACAATAAATATTACTACTTCATATAGTTCATGTAGGTCAGGAATTTGGGAGCAGCTTAGCTGGATGGTTTAAGTTGATGGTTTCCCATGAGGTTGCAGTCATCTGGAAGCATGATGGAGACTAGATGATTTGCTTACAAAATGGCTCACTTATATGGCTGGCAAGCTGATACTGGCTGTTGCTGGGGGGGCCTCAGTTTCTTGCCATGTGCTGCTTGAATGTTCTCACAACATGATTGATGAGTTTTCCCAGAGAGAGTGATCAACAGAGAGCAAGGTGGAAACCACTGTTTTTTATGACCTAGCCCAGAAGTCAAACAGCATCATTTTCACACTATCCTATACATAGATTAGCTCTTACATACATCAGTCCTGCTCAGTGTGGGAGGGGATAACAAAGGCATGAATACTAGGAATTGAGGATCATTGAATTGAGGATGTCATCTTGAAGGGTGGCTACCACAGTTGTGATTAGAAACCAAGACCCATTTTATAGGGAAGTTTTAATTAGAGAGGTGTTTTCCTGGGTGTCCCTATATTCTTATGTACAGCTGATAAGATCTGATCATGGTTTGGTATATGAGGTGTGGGGAAAAGAGGCATGAGAGATAACTCCAGGGTTTTTAGGTGTACACCTGGAAAGATGAAGAGATGGTGAAAACTAGAGGAGGAACAACTATTTAAGGGGACTATCAGAAGTTTGGTTTTAGACACACAATTTTGAGATGACTGTAAGACATCCAAGGGCAAACATCAAGTAGACAGTTGGATGTGTGTGCCTCTAGAAGTTAGAAGAGAGATTGGGGCTGGAAATAAAAATTGGAATCATCAATGTGTAGGTGGAATTTAAAACCATGAGACCAAATGAGATCATCAAGGATTGAGGGAAGACACAGAAGAGGTCTGAGGACTGAACTCTGGGTCCTTCCACTACAAAAGAAACTATAAAGGGGACTCAAAAGGAGAGTAGTATACGAAAAGCCAAGAGGAAAAAGTATTTCAAGAGGAAGGAAATAATCAAGTGTATTCATTGCTGCTGATGAATGAAGTAAGATGATACTAGAGGTCATTGACAACCTTGATGGGAGCAATACTGATAGACTGTTGGAGGTGAAAGTCTGGTTGGAATGGGCTCAAGACAGGATGGGAGGAAAAGTAGAAAGGCCGTGGCAGAAACACTTATTACTTACTAGATATCCATGAGCTCTGCACATTTCCCAGTGCCTCCTAGCTATGTAATTAATCAAAACAAAAAGCAAACTCACTGCCATAGAGTTAATTCCAACTCATAGCAACCCCATTGGGTTTCCAAGGCAGTAAGTCTTTATAGAAGTAGATTGCCCCATCTTCCTTCCATGGAGTGGCTGATGGGTTTGAACTGCCAACCCTCTGGTTAGCAATCAAATGCCTTAGGCACTATGCCACCAGAACTCCTTGGCTATGTGACTGTTGTTGTTGTTGTTGTTATGTGCCGTCGAGTCGGCCCCGACTCATAGCGACCCCTCCTTGGGTTTTCGAGGCAGTGCTGAGTAATTCAGGCTGAAGTTTTTACAAACTGGTACTCGAGATCAGAAGAACTGGATAGTACCCAGCTATCATTACTGAACATTTTGATCAAAGATTCTATAGAAGAATCAGATCAAAAGGGGGAAAATGTAGAACAGAATTTCAAATTCTCATGGACTCCAGAATTTCTGAAGCCATGGAGGCTGGATTAACCTCCAAAACTATTCCCCTGAGGTCATCTTTAAACCTTAAACCAAAAACATCCCCTGAAGTCTTCTTAAAACCAAATAATAGGTCAGCTTAACTAGTAAAAAAAAGTCTGTCTTGAGCATTATGCTCTTTTAAGAACTATCTATATGAGATCAAACTGACAGCAGCAACTTGAAGGATTAGACAGGAATCTGTAAAAAGCATATGGGGGTGGCATCTGACCTCCTCTAACTTCTAAGGGGGAGAAGGATCAAGGTCAACAGCCCAAGGCTGATTCCTCTGAGACAGAGGTCAGACATGCTGCCACCCTCCAACCTTTTTATCCATCCTGACACTAGCTACTTCTCTGCTGGGTGTGATAATTTGTTCCAATAGCTACACAGAACAGACAAGACTCATGTTTATGGAGTTTAGTAGGGAAGTAACAGGTTACAATTCAGGTTCAGGAACACTCAGTATACAGTTCTTCAACAGGTCATCCTCCCCTCAGCAATGCCTGTAGTAGGCACAGCTCTCTTTGACCCTTGCCCTCTTAGCCTGGCCTCTGTTCTGTTCAGGCAAGTGTTAAAAGCTCTCTTAGCTTTGGCACCTCACTCCTCCAGCAGGCCTCCTGCCTGAAGGCATTCAGCTCTCTCATGCTATGGGCCAAGAACCCTACTGCTCTGTCTCGTACTGGGATCTGCTGCTCGGAGTCTGCTCCTGTAGTTTCTCTACCACAGTTTCTCTGCCATTGCTTCTTGCCATCTCAGCACAGGGATGTTGGGTCCAAGGATGCACTCCACTCCTGGCTCTTCTTGATAGTAGTAAGATACCCCTTTCCACCTCTGGGATGGCTCATTTTAAGCCTCGCAAGATGGCAAAACTGACCAATCACCACGTTAGGGTTCCATGCACCTTATTTGCATAACCATGTACCTTATTTACATTAGTAGCAAGCTGTCCAATCCCCTCGGTAGGCCACAAGCACCTCATATTTGCATAAACCCACCCAGTTATCTGGTGGAAATCATAAAGACCATGGCTGGAAGAGTCATATTAAGTAATTCATACTAAGCACCACAGGCTGAAAGATTAGCTAGGAACCTTAGTGGGTAGTGAGTTTATGTTAATGGAGGGGGGAACATTTCAGAAAAGGAGGGTGAAAATAGTTGTACAACTTGAAGAATGTGATCACAATCACTGATTTTTTTTTTTCAATTTTATTGTGATTTGGGTGAAAGTTTACAGAGCAAATTCATTTTCCATACAGCAGCTCATACCCATTTTGTCTCATGACATTGATTGCAATTCCCCACAATGTAACAGCTGTCTTCCCACTTCCTCCCTGTAGTTACCTCTCCCCTGTGTTTCCGTCCCATGCACTCCTGCCCCTCCCCCAGCTGTCTCCCTGTGAAAACACTGCCCTTCTATTCTCCCAAGATTGATCACTCCAAGGAGTATATCTACCTGCTGTAAATGTCCATCCCATATGTCTGTCTATTGTTTGGCTAGAAGCCATAGGAGTGAGTTCAGTTCAGACCTGAAGGGCAGCTAGGGGCCATATACTTAGGGGGCTCTATCAGACCAGCAAACCTGCTCTTTTTTTTTTTTTTTTTTAATGATTTTGAGTTTTGTGCCACATTGTTCTCCCACTCTATCCTGGATCTCCTGCGCAGATCCCCCTCTGAGTGGTTAACGGTGATAACCGGGCACCATTTAGTTCTTCTGGTCTCATAGTCATATGGGCTGAGGATTGCATGGTGTACCAGTTCCTTGTACAAATTGTTTCCATGCATCTTTGGCTTTCTTCATTCTTCCTTTCTCTGGACAAGGAGAGACCCATCGTTGCATCTAGATGGCTTCTTGCAAGCTTTTTTTTTTTTCTTTTTTTGATGTTTTGGTTTCCATGTGCATTTTCTTTTTTTTTTTTTTTTTGTGATTTGGGTGAAAATTTACAGAGCAATACACTTTCCATACAGCAGTTCACATACACTTTGTCTCATGACATTGACCAGTTTACCACAATGCAACTTCTCCCCTCCTACTTCCTCCCAATAGTTACCTCTTCCCAGTGTCCATCCCTCTAGGCACTCCGGCCCCCTCAGCTGTCTCCCTGTGCATAAACAGCCCTTCTTTCTCCCATGATTGTTCTCTCCAAGGGGTGTATCTACCTCAGGTAAATGTTCAACTCATGTGCCTGTCTATTGTTTGGCTGGAAGCCACAGGCATGGGTTCAATTCCAGACCTGAAGGGCAGCTAGGGGCCATAGTCTCAGTGGTTCCACCAGGCTCTATCGGACCAGCAAAACTGCCCCCCCCCGCTTTTTTTTTTTTCCCAAATGATTTTGAGTTTTGCTCCACATTGTTCTCCCTCTCTATCCAGAATCTCCTACACAGATCCTCTTCCAAGTGGTTGACAGTAGTAGCTAGGCACCATCTAGTTTTTCTGGTCTCATAGTCGTACAGGCTGCAGATCATATGGTGTACCAGTCGCTAGGACTAATTGTTTTCATGAATTTTTTGTTTTCTTCATTCTTCTTTGCTCTGGATGAGGAGAGAACCATTGTTGCATCTAGAGGGCAGCTTGTAAGCTTTTAAGACCCCAGTCACTACTTACTAAAGTAGGATGCACAATCACTGAATTGTCCATGTAGAAACTGTTGAATTGGTGTATGTTTTGCTGTGTATAATCTCAACAACATCAAAATAAATTTTTTAAAAAGGAGCTTGTACACAACCCTCAGGCTCTGTCTTCCCTTGCCACATGTTCCAAATGGCAGAGCTGTTAAGATGATAGTAGGCTGGATTCTAGAATCATTGCTTGGAAGGGAGCTGCTCCAGATTGCTACCATATCCATGGCAGGCTTTGCATGAGCAAAAAATAAGCCTTGAGATGTGAAGCTTCTACCATTTTGGCATTCATTTGTTACACACCATAGATTAGCCTAACCTGACTAATATAAACTCTTAAGTATTATTTACTTTTAAAGATTTTTTTTTTTTTTTTTTTAATAAAGGGCAGCTGAAAAATGGGATAGTAGCTGAAGGGTAGTGTACAGTTTAAAGAAGGTTTATTTTGTTTTAACCTTTTAAGTGAAGTAATATATACAGGAATGTCCATGAATCTTAAGTACAATTCACTGAATTATCACAAAGTGAACACACCCAAGGGAGAGTGTTTTGAAGATAGAAGAAATGTCAGCATATTGAGAATGGATAGGAGAGAAGGGCAAACTGATGATCCAGCAGATGGAACAGCTGCTGAAGCCATCTGCTAGAGGGGCTAGGATCTGGTGCACAGGTGGAGGAGTTGGCCCGTAGTGGAGCATGGACAGCTTATCTTTAGTAGGAAGGGGGAAAGCAGAGTTTGTCAGGTGGGATGAGGTGTGCAAAAAGGGCATAGGGCTGGCATCCAAGGCTTATTCCTGTGAGGCCAGACATTCCACCACCCTGCAGCCTTTTTTACCATCAACCATCCTCCCAACACTCTATTTCTGTGCTGTCTTCAATAATTTGTTGCAATGGCCACATAGAACTCACAGACAATACTCATGATTATGGGGTTTATTAGGGAAGTAACAGGCTACAATTCAGGTTCTGAAATGCTCTCAGGATTTAATTCTTCAATCAGGACAGTCTCCTCTCAGCCATGCCCTCAGGCACACCTCTCTGGTTTGGCCTCTTGGCCTGGCCTCTGCCCTGTTCTGTGAAGTGTTACAAAGATCTTTTAGCTCTGTCAATAGGTACACCTAGGTGCCCCCCACTCCACCAGCAAGTCTCCTACCCAAAGGCACTCAGCTTTCTTTCTCCTTGGGCCAGGAAGCCCGCTGCTCTGTCTAGTGCCTCTTGGTTCCTCAGCCAGTTGTCTTAGCCGTCATTTTGGGAAGGAGGTCCAGCACAGGGATCTAGGGCACAAGGATGTGCTCCACTCCAACTCCAGTTCTTCTCTTTTGGTGGCAGTGAGATTACCCTTTCTGTCTCTAGGAAGGCTCATTTGAAGCTAGCAGGATGACAAAACTAAGCAATCCCCATGTTTGAGTTCCAGACACCTTGTTGTTGTTGTTGTTGTTATGTGCCGTGGAGTTGGACCTGACTCATAGCGACCACTCCTTGGGTTTCTGAGGCAGTATCACTACGGAAATAGATTGCCCAACCTTCCTTCTCAGGAGTGGCTGGTGGGTTTGAACTACCAGCCATCTGGTTAGCAGTTAAGTGCTTTAGGCACTATGCTACACCTTATTTGCATGTAATCTGGTGGGAGTCACAAAGACTGGTTAGAAAAGTCATACCAAGTAATTCACTGCACCACAAGGTGGTAGTGTTAGTCTGTGGAAGTTCTCTTTTGATGGCTTCTGTTTACTCACTGAAATGAAAGGCAAGGTCTTCTGCTCAGAGTAAGCATGGGAGAAAGCATACGCTAGAAGTTTGAGGGAGAAAAGATGTGAAATTGTTGATTAGAGGAGTGGGAAAGTGAATAGACATAGGAATATAGGGCATTTCCACTTAAAGCAGTGGTTCTGGACCCTCTCCCCAGAAAAAAAGGTACATACCCATCCAGGTCTACAACTTGGGACCCAGCTCCAGAAGCCCCAGCCATAACCGTGAAACTATCAGTAGCAGCTTACCTTCTACTTAACATGGCAGACTCATCTCTGTGAAGTCACTCTCTACACAAGAGTGCAGATCCCACCCTGGATTCTAGGTTGGCTTTGTGAAATATTGATCTGAGATTCTCATGTGGCCTGGGGCTTCTTGTTCAAGACCTAGACATGCTCTAGTTTATTTATTTATTTTTCTATTGTGATTTGGGTGAAAGTTTACAGAGCAAATTGGCTTTCCATTCAACAATCCATACACATTCCGTTTTGTGACATTTACTCCAGTCCCCATACTGTAACAGCATTCTTCCCATTTCTTCCCTGTGCCCACCCCTTCCCTTTGTTCTTCTTTGCCATTCCCTCCTGCCTTCCCAGCTCTATCCCTGGGCAAATCCCTCTTGATTTCATATGCTTGAATGCACAGAGAGCGCTGGTGGTGTAGTGCCTAAGGCATTTGACTGCTAACCAGAAGACTGATGGGTTCAAATCCACCAGCTACTCCTTGAAAGGAAGGTTGGGCAATCTACTTCCATAGTGTTACCACCTCGGAAACCCAAGGAGGGGTCGCTATGAGCCAGATCCAACTCCACAGCAGTGAGTTTGGTTTGGTTTTTGAATGCCTACCCTCCTATTACTGTTCACTTTATAGGGCGTCTAATGTTTGGCTGGGAGCTCTGGTACCATAGTGCCTAAGGCACTTGACTGCTAACCAGAAGGTTGGCGGTTCAAACCCACCAGCCATTCCTCAGAAGGAAGGTTGGGCAATCCTACTTCCGTAGTGATACTGCCTCGGAAACCCAAGGAGGGGTTGCTATGAGTCGGGGCCGACTCGACGGCAAGTAACAACAACAACAACAACGTTTGGCTAAAAGTTGAGTCACAGGGGTTAAGTGTAGTTCCTAGCTTGAAGGGTGTCTAAGGGTCGTAGTCCAGATTCCATCAGTCTTTATCAGACCAGTGAGCCTAGTCTTTTTATGATTTTGGGTTTTATTCTACATTTTCCCCCACTGTATCTGAGACCTCCTATTGTGATACCTTTCAGAGCTGTTAGCAATGGTAGCCAGGCACCATCTAGTTCTTCTGGTCTCAGCGTCATGGAAGCTGGGGTTCACATGGTCCATTAGTCCTTTGGACTGATTGTTTCCTTGCATCTTTGATTCTCTTCACTCTTCTTTGCTCCAGATTATGAAAGGCCAATAGTTGCAGACATGCTGTAGTTTCCTTAGCACCCTGGGCTATGTGGGTGGTGTGGCAGTGGCTGCTCTAGCCTGTTTTAAATTGCTTCTCTTGGTCCCAGTCAGAGGCACCTCCTCAGGTTCCTGCTGAGGATGCATAACCTCTCAGTGCCCCTGGCCCATTGTCAGACAAGGTGGCTTATGCCTTGGTCTTCTGGGCTCTGACTTTTGCTGGGAACCATAAAAACTCTTGATTGTCCTCATGGACAGGATTGGTGGCCTAGAAAATACCAAAAGGTTGATAGCCTCTGAAATAAGCTTCCTTTTCTCTTGATCTGCATGGGGCAATATTATTGGCCAGTGGTCCCTAACCTTTGTGGCATTCCAGAGCCCAATGTAAGAGTAGCCAGCAGGCCAGTCTCCAACCAACCTCCTTGTCTATCTGTTTTGCACATTGAACCTCTATGGAAGAGTCATTTGAAGAAAGGATTCCCTGGCTTAAAACAAAGATGACAGAAGAGTTTGAAAGTCAGTTCTTTGGGCACATACAGAGGAGCTGCCTGGTAGGAGCTGTGGGAGGTCACAGAGTATGTTCTGGGACACAGACAAGCTGGGGCCACACAAATGCTACTGATGGTGACTAGAAGCCAGACATGCTTCAATCATGAGGGGACTTTATTTGAGATCACTCTTCTCATGAACATGTTTTGAGCAGGCTCAGGATAGAGTCATTTGCTCAAGGTCACAAAGCTAAAAAAGGACAAGGTCTTAGTTATTCCCACTGGGTCTTGTGTTCTGGGAGGCAGAGGTGTGGTCTGCTTTGCTCACACTAACATAGGTCCCCTGGCCTGCCTGCAGAACCCTTCTCTGCTGCCCTTTTGGGCCATCCAGCCAGATCTCTTTTCCCTAAAGCGTTGGTGCCTCTGATAGAACCCATTCCCCAAGACCCTTCAGCCTGTCACTCAGGGGCCCTGGTAGAGGCTGACCCCAAGTGGGCCATCCAGCTTGGTTGCCCCTAATGTCCACTTATGTCCACTCCCACCTAGCCCTCAGTTTGAGGAAGGACTGGGAGACCAGGCCGAGTCGACTTGTCCTGGCCATTGAATGGGCACAGAGAGCTGTTGTCTCCGTAGTTGTTTTTAATTGGAAACGCAAGCCCTGGTGCCAAATTCAAAAGGTACAAAAGAGTATTCAGAGAAAAGCAAGGCTCCAGCCTGAAGACAAGCCTGTTTGCTGTGACTCATATCTTTCTCTGCAAGTATCTAAATATCCAAAAAGAACTTAATCTTGAATGGGGAAATATTCATGGTATATAATGTGAAATGAAAGATAGCAGCATACGGAATTGTTTCAATTCCTAGCTCCAATGCTTCTTTCCTATAGTGACACTGGGCAAGTTGCTTACGGTATCTTAGCCTCAGTGCCTTCATCTATAAAGCTAGGCTGATAGGAACCCCTGCCTCAAAGAGGAGTGGTCAAGACTAGGTAAACTTCTTAGCATGCTGGCTTTGTACTCAGTAAGTGTTAGCTGCTTAAAAAAATTAACTAAATTTAAAAACTACACTTTATATCCATTTTTAAAAAGAGTAGAAGGAAAGACACTAAAAAACAGTGGGTGAGTGAATGGGGGGAATATGGAGACTTACTTTATACATTTCTGTTTTCCAAGTTATCTACAATGAATTTATTTTCTTTTTATAATCATAAAAAGTACGATACACTTAATTTTTTGGAGGACATACTCAGAACTCATTTCCTAAAGGTCTGAGTTAGCTGGGTCCTGGCAAGGGACATTTTCCTGTATTTATTTATTTTTAAAAGATTTCTGCTTTTTATGGAACATGTTACAAAAGGGGTTTAATCAAAAAGATGAAAGCCCACATCATCATCAATAAACTGCTCACATTCTCCTTTCTTTGCTTCTACTTTCTTCTCCTCAGGTGGGGCAGTAGTGGTGGAGGGGGCAGGTCCTCCTGTGGGCACAGTGCCAGCTGCTGGGGCAGGTCCACCAGCCCCTACATTGCAGATGAGGTTCCTGATGTTGACGTTAACCAGGGCTTCTGCAAACAAGCCAGGCCAGAAAGGTTCAACATTTATAGCAGCTGCTTTAATAAGGACATCAATCTTATCCTCCATGACAGGCACACTACTTGTGAGCCAAGCAGATGTGGGTGAATTCAGAGAGGAAGGCCATGGGCTGGGAGTGCTGGGTTGGTGGCTGCTGGGTATGGTGCTAGTTACTGGATGAAGTGAGGGCCTCACCCCACTGTGGCCTTAGCTTCCTTAGAACGAAACAGTTTAGTGGGAGCTGAGGAAAGGGTCTATTTCCTATATTTACTGTTGTTAAATAGCAGTAACCCTTGCAAGAGCACACCCTTATGCTCCCCCTCCATGATGACTTTCTTTGTCCCATAGGAGAGCCCAAGGGATGGCTGCTGACATGCAAAGGAAGAGAAGCAGCGAATACCCGGATGGCACCTTGGCTCCTTCTGATGGGCAGAGTGTGGAGAGAGCTGAGAGCCCCACACCAGGACTGGCCCAGGGAATGGAACCAGGTATGGCAGGGTGTGCAGCCACAGCCAGCTGACAGCTAGAGCAGCCACAGGGGAATGGGATTCCCGGCCACTCTTTTCCTCACACTCATTCATGCATTTGTTCGTTCATTCATTGGATATTTGCCAGGTGCTAGAGATACCAGCCACTCCTCGGAAGGAAGATGGGGCAATCTACTTCCGTAGTGATACTGCCTCAGAAACCCAAGGAGGGAGGGTTCGCTATGAGTCGGGGCCAACTTGACAGCACATAACAACAACAACAGAGCTACTGCAGGGAGCGGGGCTCAATCTGTGCGCCACCTTCCTTGCTACCTCATGTCGTGCCACTTGCCCTGTTTTGTCTGGCTGCTCATGTGAGCTCCCCTGTTCCCTGTGTCTACAGGACACCTCCTGGGCTCCTTCCCACCTTACCCCTACCTCTGCCCCTCAGCTCTCAGCTTAAATGTCACCTTCTCGTAAGTTAGGGCTTGCTCTGACCACTCTCTGCAAAGGGCACTTGAGTTATTTTGTACTTTTCTTTGTTGGCACATGTACTGCCCATCTCTCACTTCCAAAAGATTGTGAGGTCTTTGAACACAGGGCAATTATATCCCCAGTGTCTGGCACATTGCAGATACTATAATAAACCAAACCAAACCAAACTCACTGCCATCAAGTTGAATCCGACTCATAGCTACCCCTCCTTGGGTTTCTAAGCAGTATCTCTATGGAAGTAGATTGCCCAGTTTTCCTTCCAAGGAGTGGCTGGTGGTTTTGAAGATGTTATAATAGAGGCTCGAAAATACATCCGTTGAACTATTGTGTCAGAAAAATCAGTAAAGGACAATTGATATGGTCTCTGCCATGGGGGAGGAGCTCTGGTAGCATAGTACCTAAGGTACTTGACTGCTAACCAGAAGGCTGGCGGTTCAAACTCACCAGCCACTCCTCGGGAGGAAGGTTGGGCAATCTGCT
This sequence comes from Orycteropus afer afer, assembly GCF_000298275.1. Taxonomy (NCBI): domain Eukaryota; kingdom Metazoa; phylum Chordata; class Mammalia; order Tubulidentata; family Orycteropodidae; genus Orycteropus; species Orycteropus afer. Next base: position 1,985,458 of record NW_006922085.1, on the reverse strand, counting down.
TCTGTAGTGATACAGCTTCGGAAACCCAAGGAGGGGTTGCTATGAGTTGGGTCTGACTCGATGGCACATAACAACAACAACTGCCCTGGGGGAGCTATTACAATAGAATTGGTTAGGAGCTGTGGCCTGAGTTGCGTGAAGGAGGCTTCCCACAGAGAAAGTGATTCACTTACTGAGCACAGTGCTGGGCACACAGTAGTGAACAACCAGGTTCCTGCCCTTGGGGAGGATCCCAGTGTAGCTGGGGAGAATCACTGGTAAGTGCCACAAGAAATATCAAAGAGGGAAATACGATAAAGTACCTGGGATTGGAAGTCAGATGAGGTAGTAACATCTGAGTTTAGAGCTGAAGTGTAACAAGGACCCAGTCACCTTAAAAAGCAGGTGAGACAGCCTTTTAAGCAGAGGGAGCAACAGGTACGGAGGCCCTGAAGTGGGACACATTGAAGGTGTTTGAGGAAGATGAAGGCCTTGGATGGGCTGTGAGATGGGAGTGTGAAAGGCAGGCAGATCCAGCTGTCACCACCACCAGGAGGAATTTGGGTCTTATTCCCAGTGTGATGTGAGAATAGTGGGCTAAAAGTTGCATGACCTGTGGCAGAAAATGGCAGGAGAACACAGTGACTTTGCCCCAGCAGGACAGTCGAGCAAGCTGGAGTGGCCATGTGAGGCACCTTACTGGTGAGGGGGTCTGCTAGCAGCTTCCCTTCTAAGCACCAGTGCTTCTATCTGCAGGTGCTGGGCAGGAAGGTGCCATGTTCGTCCATGCCCGTTCCTATGAGGACCTGACTGAGTCTGAGGATGGACAGGCATCTGCGGAGAGCCCCAAGGAAGGTGCTGGTCCCCCACCACTTCCTGCAGATATGCGCCAGATCAGCCAGGACTTCAGTGAGCTAAGCACCCAGCTAACGGGTGTGGCCCGTGACCTGCAGGAGGAGATGCTGCCCGGAAGCTCTGAGGACTGGTCAGAGCCCCCGGGGGCAACTGGGCGAACAGCCACAGAGCCCCCCCGGGAGGGTGCAGCTGAGGGGGATGAGGAGGATGCTACCGAGGCATGGCGCCTGCACCAGAAGCACGTCTTTGTGCTGAGCGAGGCGGGGAAGCCCGTGTATTCCCGCTATGGGTCAGAGGAGGCACTTTCCAGCACCATGGGTGTCATGGTGGCTCTAGTGTCCTTTCTGGAGGCAGACAAGAATGCCATACGCTCCATCCATGCAGGTGAGCTACCTGGGGAGGGGACCAGTGAGGGCTTCCTTGGCCAGGGTTAACAATATAACAAGCTTTGGACCTCCATGGACTAAAGGGCTGGGATGTGTATGATCAAGGGCAAGTCCCTCCACCTCTCAGAGCCTCAAGGTTCTCACCTGTAGGGACATAACACTGCCTGTCTCATGAAGCTGTTGTGAGGGCCAAAGGTGGCTCTGAAATGGGCTTTGTCCTTGGAAAGGGACTCTCCTGGTAGGGGGCAAAATATCCCAGGTTCTGAGCTCCACCCAACCCTTGCCAGTTGATATAGCCCTCAGGAGGGGCAAGCAGGGAGCCAAAAATGTGTGTTTCAGAGTGCCTTCTTGTTTCAGGGGGAGCCAGTCTAGGAAACAAATGGAGGGACAGGCCCGAGGCCCTCAGGGAAATGAGGCAGTGGGCTACTGTTTTTATCATCATCATCCTTAAGCCCTACTATGGGCAGAGCTCTGAACCATGATGGAGAGGATGTAGGAGGTATCAGGATGTGAAGAAAGGCGGGCTATGAGCAGGGCCAATCCAACAGGGCTTTTCAGAGTTTAAGACTGACATCTCTCCCCTACACCCTCAGATGGCTACAAGGTGGTATTCGTGCGCAGGAGCCCACTGGTGCTGGTAGCAGTGGCGCGCACGCGGCAGTCGGCTCAGGAGCTGGCTCAGGAGCTGCTCTACATCTACTACCAGATCCTGAGTCTTCTCACCGGTGCGCAACTGAACCACATCTTCCAGCAGAAGCAGAACTATGACCTGCGGCGCCTGCTTTCGGGCTCGGAGCGCATCACTGACAACCTGCTACAGCTCATGGCACGCGACCCTAGCTTCCTGATGGGGGCGGCGCGCTGTCTGCCCTTGGCGGCAGCCGTGCGGGATGTAGTGAGTGCCAGCTTGCAGCAGGCGCGGGTACGCAGCCTCGTGTTCTCCATCCTATTGGCGCGCAACCAGCTTGTGGCTCTTGTCCGCCGCAAGGACCAATTCCTGCACCCCATCGATCTGCACTTACTCTTCAACCTCATCAGTTCCTCCTCCTCTTTCCGCGAGGGTGAGGCCTGGACACCTGTGTGCCTCCCCAAATTCAACGCTGCAGGCTTCTTCCATGCACACATCTCTTACCTGGAGCCTGATACTGATCTCTGCTTGCTACTAGTCTCCACCGACCGTGAGGACTTCTTTGCTGTCTCTGACTGCCGTCGCCGCTTTCAGGAGCGCCTGCGCAAGCGCGGTGCCCACCTGGCCCTGCGGGAGGCATTGCGCACGCCTTACTACAGCGTGGCCCAAGTGGGCGTTCCAGACCTTCGGCACTTCCTCTATAAGTCAAAGAGCTCGGGACTGTTTACCAGGTGAGGGAGGGCCTGGGGTACTGGTTGAGGGAGGCAGGAACATAGGATGGAAGGGATCTAGTTGGGTCTGAGTGTGTGTGTGTGTGGGGGGGGGGGGCAGACTTGAAGCTGACGCCCCTTTGGGAATGGGCCAGCATGCTGGATCTATTTTGTTCTGGCCCCAGGGACCCAGACTCCCCATCACCTCCCCAGATTCCCCATCACCTCTCTAGGTCATTACCCAGAAGGCCTGGAAAAATGTCCAGTATACCCAGGAAGGACTAGAATGATCTCCTGGGTCCCTTGCCCTGGAGCAACTTTTCCTTAGGCCTCATTTTAGTCCAGCCCAGGATGCAGAGCTTCTCCCCCACCTCCTCCCTTGACAGAGGGGCTGGGGTCAGGTGTGGTACTTTCTCCTCCTTTTACCCTCTTTTGGCTCAGAGGGTTTCCAGTTTACCTTTCCTCCATTTCAGACTTGTGACTGTCAGTCTCTTTCACCTAAGTTCAGACTGACTTCTCCAAACGAAAGTCATCAAAGACACCATGAACTCGGGAGGGTGGGCATCTGGAGAGTAGGACACATGTAGAGTCTCCCTGGCTGGAATTAGCTGTCTCTAGAGCGCCAGAGAAGGCAGTAGAAGTCATCCATTTGCAAACTGCCCTCCCATCTGCAGCCCTGAGATTGAAGCCCCGTACACAAGTGAAGAAGAGCAAGAGCGGCTGCTGGGCCTCTACCAGTACTTGCACAGCCGTGCCCACAATGCCTCCCGCCCACTCAAGACCATCTACTACACAGGACCCAACGAGAACCTCCTGGCCTGGGTAAGGCAGCCCTGGGCTAGGCTGGGCTTCACTGGGGTTCTAGGGAGGGGCCATGAGGAACCACCAGCCTAGATGACCACCCTTTGCCCCCTCTCCAGGTGACAGGAGCCTTTGAGCTCTACATGTGCTACAGCCCCCTGGGGACCAAGGCGTCAGCCGTCAGTGCCATCCATAAGTTAATGCGATGGATCCGCAAAGAGGAAGACCGCCTCTTCATCCTCACGCCCCTCACCTACTGATGGGAATGTGTGTAGGCTCAGACTTCCCGGGCCCATTGGGGCATGGGAAGCCATGGGAGCCTCCTGGTGGGGCTAACCTTTTCTTACCCAGCCAGCAGGCAGGGACTGTGGGTTGGTGTGTGCATTAAAATGCTTTGGGGAAGACATTTGTTAAGCCCTGTCACTTGTGTGCTTCAGCCAGCCACTGTCGTTCACACTCACAAAGACTGGATCCTCCCCGTTAGCCTCTGCACATCTTCTCCATTCATAGGGGCAGATGCACACTCGGGCCCCCTACTCCTCCTCCCTCCCTGCACTGGTGTTAGGCCAGAGATGCTCAGAATTTGGCCTTGGGCTGGGACTGTTTTGGCTCCACTGAAACCCTGCCACATGTAAAGGGTTCTCAGGTACCCCACTGACTTTGCCTCCCACAGCTGCACCCTATACTCAATATGAGCCTCTGGTGCCTCTACTCTCATTTCTGGGTAGAGCCCAACCACTCTGGGAGCCCTGGCCATACAGCCACTTGTAGTTCAGCAGGAACTGACCTGAGTGAGACAGGGACAGTCAGGGTGGTGGAATCTGAGCATGGGTGGGAATCCTTGGCAAGGCAGCTAGTGCTCAGCAGACTGAAACCACAGGCCTCTGGGGAACTGTCCTTGCTTAGGCCCTCCTGTGAAGGGCTGTCCTTAGCTCCCCTACCTCCAACCAGCACATTCCCTGGGATGGCCCTTAGAATAAGCTAGAGATCTAAGAGAAAGTCCAGCTGACCTCAAGGCAGGAGTGGACCCTGCCCTAAAAAGGGCTGGATCTTCTATGTACTCCTAGGCACCTCCTCTTCATCCTGTTCCCTGACATGGTGAGGTCTGTGTGGAGCACCATGAGTATCCCAGGTGAAGGCCTGGCCCTGTCCATCCTGCCATGAGCCTGTGCCTTGCTGCTCGAGAGCTTTCCCAGCTCTTCCACAACTTAATCATCTCATTGGCCAGTGGTAGTGAAAGGCCTAGAAAGTATCGATAAGAGAAAACTGTCCACTGAATGTGGTCTTCAAATACTGTCAGAAGGAGTCACCCTTATGAAGTCTGTAAGAGCTGGGTCAAGGTGTTTGCCATTAAAACCAACCCAGATTGGAGAATGGGCCTGGATGGGCAGCATGGGCTAAGAGAGCACTGGAATGGTTCTACTTACTGTTCCAGGAAATGGTAGCATAGCTCCTGCCCTGAATCACACACAAACAAGCATGATACCAGACCACCCACCTAGACCCCAAGATCCCTGGGAAGCAGCCTCAGGCTTGGTGGATGCTGATCATCTTGTATATTTGCCCTGTGTCTCTTTTATGTCCTATATTGAAGACTCTGTTCCTCTTCTTAAAGAGCTCTGGTGGCATAGTGCCTAAGGCATTTGACTGCTAACCAGAAGTTTGGTGGTTCAAACCCACCAGCCACTCCACAGAAGGAAGACTGGATAGTTTACTTCTGTAAAGATTTACTGCCTTGGAAACCCATAGGGGATCCCTATGTGTCAGAATCAACTTGATGGCAGTGAGGTTTTTTTTTTTTTTTTTTTTTCCTGGTCCTCCTCTTGGCCCTGGCCAGGGCACCAAACCACTGCCTTTGAGGCCAGGATAATGCCAGGTTACTTGTCTCTGACAGCGACTGGTGTTCTGGTGAGTAATCAGCCACTAAGTGCCCTGCTAGTTTCCCTTACCTCTGTAGGATTCTCAGCTTCTCTGTAGGTCAGCACCTGTTCTGGGTAGGGGCAATATAGGGGCTCATAGATGAGCACAACGGGTCACTTAGGAGCACGGGGTTACCTGTTTGGAGGTCAGGGGAGGGGTGATGGGGAAATAGAAAAGATTCTGCAGTAAAGAACCTAGTATAACTGATTTACAATGAAGCTGGAGGAGTCTGCAAGGTCTGGGGTCTGGGATTCCAGGTAAATCTGACAGTGGGAAACCATGGAAAGTTTTAAAGCTGTGGAATGATGCAGTCATACTGTGGCTAGAAAGATTCTCCCTGGACTGCAACTAAGATCTCTTTGGGTTGGAAAAAGAGTCTGGACCTAGTCCTCAGTAGTGTCCATCCGGGAATGAGAACTTAAGGAGGACGAGGTGGGTGGCTAGCCTTCCCTCAAGGTTGCAGTTGGGCAGGTGCTGAGCCTACTGGCAATAGGCCAGGTCTGTTGAGTTCGCCTTGGAGGAGCATCTGCTCTTGGCACTTCAGGGCCCCATTAACTTTCCTTCCTCACACAGCTTGCTTACTTCCCTGCAGCTGAGCAGGCAGATGAGGAGGAAGGGGCGCTCCTGTGAATCTCTGCTGTGGAGCTTGAGAGCTGCCGACGCCAAGAGCGCTCGGTCTGAGGTCAGCCATCAGCATGGCCACACGGGGGCAGTAGAGGACCAACTGATAGTTGCTGCACCCTTGTCCCGTAAATGGGGTGGGCGGGGCGATCTAGGCGGGCTGGGGAAGCCTCGCCCCAACCCGTACAAGTCTCTTGGAACAGGCTGGGTGGAGGTCACGGGGAACCTAGGTCCTAGCGCTATTCAGAGAATGTTTCTTTTCAATTTCGCACTGCGTGACTATCTTTAGGCATGTTGATAGTGGAGCGCAGGAACCGCGCCCTGGTTTTCGCTGGATGTTTATTCATTTCCGGGCCAATTCTGATTCAGGAAGGGAGCGCCTTTTACGTTGATTCGGAGGCGGTATCCTCCTTGCACTGGGTGTGGTCGCTCCGTGCTGTTTTCTGTTTCACCAGGTGTTCAGTGTGGAGGTTGGGGACAAGGGTGAGGGCAGAGCCAAGTGTCCTAATGAACTATGCCAGGGTGGGTGTATAGCACGGAGGCTGTGAGACTCAGGAAAGGGGCCTGACGCACCCTGGGTCAGGAAGGCTTCCTGGAGGAGGTGTCATCCAAAGGGCAAGCGGGAGAAGGGAAAGTATTTACGGACGGAGGAACAGCGTTTACAAAGGCAAGAGGAACCCTGGCTGCGCAATGATTAAGCGCTTGGCTGCTAACAATAAAGGCAGTTCAAACACCCAGCTGCTTTCCTGGTGATATGCTCCTGTAAAGATTACAGCCTAGAAAACCCTATGGGGCAGTTTCACTCTGTCTCATGGGATCACTGTGAGTCAAAATTGATTCAAGGCACCTAACAACAACACAATAGGTTGTATTACACCAAAGACATAGGCACCTGGAGCTAGGCAGGAGGAAGCTGGGGGGATGGAGGAGATACAGCTTATTATCCAGGCTGAATCCTGCTGGGTAAGGGCTCCTCCCTTCCCCACATCTCACCCCATCCCCACCCTTGGGACCCAAGTTCACAAGTTTCCCCTCCCTCCAGGGTCTGTGAACAGCTGGCTGAGGGGCTGTCAGGCTGAAGATGTCTCCCAGAGCCCTCCTCCAGTGTTGGAGGGCAGTTATCACGAGGTAGCTGCTAAGGTCCACATGTGGGAAATGGTGAAAGTACAGACACACACACACATGAGGGAGAGCTGTAGGCAGTCACCTAGCCAGAACTACATCCTCATGTCACAAATTGAGAGATTGAGGCCTGGCAAAACTTCAGAAAAGGTTAGAGGAGCCCTGAGAGCCAGTGCCCATGTTACTTCCATATCAGGAATGCGCTGTCGTGGAAGGAGGAGGAGGGACCTCCAGGAAGCTGGCATTGTGAGTTTTGTTATTCCTGCAGCTTCCATAACTGAGGCAGCAGCCCAGGGACCAGAGCCAGGGCTGGGCCTCTACATGTTGTTGTTATGTGCCAGTCGAGTCAGACCTGACTCATAGCGACCCCTCCTTGGGTTTCCAGGGCAGTATCACTACAGAAGTAGATTGCCCAACCTTCCTTCAGAGGAGTGGCTGGTGGGTTTGAACCACCAGCCTTCTGGTTAGCAGTCAAGTGCCTTAGGCACTACGCTACCAGAGCTCTACATAGGCTGCCTTTTTCCCAGCTCTGGTATCCAGCCAGTAGTCTGTGCCCTCATTCTATGATCCCCTACCACTCAGGGCAGGCAGGGAGCAACACACTACCCTCTGACACCATGCTGGCACTCACAGCCCATGGTAGGCCCACAGGAAAATGGACCTGCCCCATAAACAGTGGTTGGTGCCAAACACAATGGCCTGTTGGGGTCCACTCAGTCTTCCCTCTCATCTTCCACAAATCCCTGGTCTCTGTTCCCCACACAAGTGGCCTTCTCAGGCCCCAGGCCATCTGTGTAAAGTTGGAAGTGTTGTTATAAACTGGCTCCATAAAAAGAAATGAGCCAGGTTGTCCCTTCATCCTGCTTACCTCTCCCTGGGCCACCTCACACATACACACCCATAGGCCGTTGAGAAAAAGGCGCCCATGCGGGAAGGTGCAAGACCCATGCTTCAGAAGGCGGGGAGAGTCGGGTGGGCGGAGGAGTTGGGCTCCGGCCAGACTTTCAACACGGTCTTGTCCCCAGCCCCGCCCCACACTCTGGTCCCGCCTTCCAGGCCCCAAGCCCTGGGTAAACTTTGCTCTGAGTGTGGGTCTGAAGCTGCAACGGGAGTGGCAGGTGAGGCTGTTGCTCATTCCCTTCTCTGTCCTCCGGGCCAAGGTCTCAGACCCGACATCAGGAGCTGGTAGAGGGCTTCACAGGAGCCGCGGGCAGGGGGTGGCTGCCCGGGGGCTCTAAGGGCAGGCATTGGTCAGTGGCCCCAGGCTGTCTCCACTCTGCTTCCAGCCCGGCCTGCGCCTACACGGATCTTTACGGGGCCTCAGCTTGGCCTCGATGGCGCTCCACCAGCGGCCATCGCCGCAGCCCTTCCTATTTTTGGTGTTGCTGCTGCTGCTGCTGTCGCCGCCGCCGCCGACGACGACAACAACGATACCCGCTGTAAGCCAGTGCCAGAGCGCCAGGCAGTGCTCGCGAATCCCCTACGCTGCCTCGCGTGACTTTGACGTGGAGTACTCTGTGCCCAGCTTCTCTGCCAGCAGCCGGGTACAGGCTGTGGCGAGCTACGAGGACGAGGACAGGAGTGCCATATTCGTAGCCACACGCAACCGCCTGCACGTGCTGGGTCCCAAGCTGCAGCTTATCCAGAGTGTTGTTATGGGTCCCGCCGGGGATCCTGGCTGCCAGACGTGCTCAGCCTGTGGCCTGGATCCCCACGGCCCGCTGCGCGACACAGACATGCAGGTGCTAGTGCTGGACCCGGCGCTGCCCGCGCTGGTCAGCTGCGGCTCAAACCTACTGGGCCGCTGCTTCCTGCATGAGCTGGAGCTTGGCGAGGAGACCACGCGCCTGGCGCCGCCAGCCTGTCTCTTCTCTGCCGAACACAACCGTCCCGAGCACTGCCCCGACTGCGTGGCCAGCCCGCTAGGCACCCGCGTGACTGTGGTCGAGCAGGGCCAGGCCTCCTACTTCTACGTGGCGTCGTCACTGGACGCGGCCGTGGCCGCCAGTTTCAGCCCACACTCAGTGTCAATCAGGCGCCTCAAGGCCGACGCCTCCGGATTCGCACCAGACTTTGTGGCGCTGTCAGTGTTACCCGCGCACCTCTCCTCCTACCGTATAGAATACGTGTACAGCTTCCGCTCAGGAGTCTTCGTTTATTTCCTGACAGTGCAGCCCGCCAGCGTGAAGGCCGCTCCCGGTGTCCTGCATACGCGTCTAGCTCGGCTCAGCGCTACTGAGGTAGAGCTGGGTGACTATCGCGAGCTGGTTCTCGATTGCCGTTTTGAGCCTAAACGCCGACGTCGCATGGCTCCCAAGGGCGGACAGCCCTATCCAGTGCTGCTGGCAGCCCACACAGCTCCTGTAGGCGCCAAACTGGCCTTTGAGCTGAGCATCACCGAGGGCCAGGACGTGCTATTCGGGGTCTTCACAGGGAGCAGGGACCGTGGTCCCCGCGAGGACCCAAACTCTGTCGTATGTGCCTTCCCCATTGACTTGCTTGATACCCTCATCGAGCAGGGTGTGGAAAGCTGCTGCCAGCCTCCTGTCCATCCTGGTCTCCGGAGAGGCCTCGACTTCTTCCAGCTGCCCAGCTTTTGCCCTAACCCGGTAAGCAGAACAAAGACCCTCACTTCTGAGCAGCATGCACATGGTTGGATTCAGGCTGCTTCCTTTCCTTCCATGAGAGAGTCTGGAAGGAATGCAAGGGAGGAGAAGCCTTCCCTTTCACTCAATTCCTTGGTGCTCGGGGTGATGTGGGCATCAGTCAGAGGGCACACCAAACCAGGCTAGCCCCCTGTTTCTGCCCTATCTTGCTCTTTGATCCTCTCATCCATCATGGCCTCTGAATTTTTTAGGTAGTTTCCCATGTTATTTGAAGATTGGATTGCATCATAACTGTCTATGTCAGACACAGCTCAAAAACTGAGTAGAATGATAGGCATCCCTTCCCACTCCCCTGGCCACTTACTGACCACACACACCTTCAGAGACATACACACCCAGAAAAACAGCCCTTTATATACTACATTCTCTATAGGGGACACAAAACCCCACAGGAAAACAGCCCCCTACACACACACAAATAAGACATACACACACACAGAGATGCTCAAAGACTCACACGTACTCATGCAGCTGCTCAGTTTCGTTTTCCCAATGGGAGCATTTTTTTTTTCTTGCTCCATTTTCCAAAGAGGGTGGGGCAAAAGTTGTCAGAGAGTACACCCTCCTCCCCAACAAACCCAGTCAGATTCTGGGAAGCCTCTTGAGGCTGAAGAGGCTCACTGTAGGCTTATGCAGTGGATGAGCAGAGGCCTGGCCAGGGCTGGTTAGAATTGGTCCACCAGGCAGGAATTCCAAGATGTTTTTCTACTATAGTTGAGGCTCTGTCCCAGCAAAAGGCTACTAGATGGGGAGGCCTCAGGCTGGGGCTTCTTCCAGCGGACTATACCTATGTTCTCTCCAGCATGGTGTTAGGTAATTGAAACAGAAACAAACTTAAAATACTATCCAGAGGACAAAAGCAAAACTGATCCCTTGAAACGGTTGGGATAGTTCCACCCAAGATTATAAGAGATTAAACAAAGGAAATGGGATGAATGGAGCATTGGACAAGTAGCTGTCAAAATTTTTGGCAGTCCTGTGGCTTTGGCCATGCTGTCACTTTCTCAACTGACTCCTTTCCAGCTTCTACTAGTGTTCCAGAAGTAGGCAGAAAGCTTACACCTGGGGTTAGGGGTGTCCTTCAGTCTCCTTCCCTCATCTGAGTCCATCTGGATTGAGGAAGCCCTGGTGGTGGGGACCCTTGTCTGGGCCTCCTGCCTGCGCTCTACTTATTCTCTCTGGAAAGTCAGAACCTTTCCCTAACTTGGCTAGTGGTCAGTGGGTCAGTAAACACTCAGCACGACAGGGTAGTGCCAGGCTCCAGGAGGACTGATCTCAGGCCCTGCCCAGTCTGGGAGGTGTGTGAATCAATAGTCTTTGTCCAGTGATTCTGGGCAGCAGCCAGCATGTTGGTTGGATGGTCTTAGAGCTCCCTCCATGGGTTTGGGTAGGGTGCCAGTCTAGGGGAGTCATGTTCCCACTCCCCCTCCAAAGTAGGGCATTGGGCATTTAAGTCAAGTATTTTCAGGAACTAGAGGCCCTTAGACAAGCCTGGGAACTCAGGCCTAGGGGCAAGCAGGCAAGGGTGTGGCCTCTTTTCTACCACCCCACCTGTCCCTGAGTCATGCTGAAAACACCTAACTGGCTTCTGGGCGAGACCCCTCACCAACCTCAAGTAAGGACAGAGTCCCAGTCCCCACCCACCCACCTAGGTTACCGGCCTGGTGTGCAGGCGTCTCTGGACCTAGCTCTGTACCTGCCCGCACTCCCACAGGTTCTGATCAGCACTGAGGGCTCAGGATTGGATCAAGCCTGCTTGGTCTTATGGGGGCCTGAGACGTCCAGCTTTAAGGAGTGCTCTTGGGGCTGGTAAGAAAGGGGCCAAGCACCTGAGGCTGCTGCGGCCTGACTATACCTCTTTGTTTTCAATTCTGATTCATGGCGACCCCATGTGTGTGGAGTAGAAATGCTTCATTAGGTTTTCAAGGCTTTGACCTTTTAGAAGATCACCAGGCTTCCCTTCCAAGTTGCCTCTGGGCGGGTTCAAAGCACCAGTCTTTCAGCTAGTACTTGATCTTGTGTGTCACCCAGGGACTAACTATACTTGTATCTCTCTGTCCAGCTCTAATACCTGGCACTCATAGCCTCACTCCCTAGTTTTCCAGAAGCTTCCACAGTCCTGGCCTAGTGCACTGGGTTCAGCCTCTAACTATCCCCCTGGTAAGATCAGGGAAGGGGTTAGTATCTCTTTGTACCCAGGTCCTTGGGTCTCCATTTATCTCTTTTGTACCCTGAAGGAGGTACAGGGAGTGGCATGATGTTCAGGAAGACCTTTGAAGTCTCAGGGAGAGGGACATGGTTACCAGCTGGTGCTGGCCAATTCGCCCAGCTTGTGCAGGTGGGGAAATTGAAGCCTAGCAAAGGGATAGGTTTGCTGATGTGCACATGGAGAGCCAGCAGAGAGTTCAGACTTTGGACCTGGCTCCCCTCCTAAGGGGCTCTAAGGGCTTGGGCAAGTGACCAAACTCCTGTGAGCCTGTTTCCTCAACTGTAAAATGGGAGTGGTGAGAGCACCCACTCTCTAAAGGGTGATTTTTTTTCCACTGTTTATTTTTATTGTGATTTGGATGAAAGTTTACAGAGCAAATTAATTTTCCATACAGCATCTCATACACACTTTGTTTCATGACATTGACTGCAATTTCCTACAATGTAACAGCTTTCTTCCCACTTCCTCCCTGTGTCCTTTCCTATGCATTTCTGCCCCCAGAGCTATCTCTGTGCAAATACTGCCCTTCTATTCTCCCATGATTAATCATTCTAAGGAGTGTATCTACCTGATGTAAATGTTCACCCTATATGCCTGTCTCTTGTTTGGCTGGAAGCCACAAGAATGAGTTCAGTTCCAGACCTGAAGGGTAACTAGGGGCCGTAGTCTCAGGGGTCTCACCAGGCTCTATCAGACCAGTAAGCCTGGTCTTGTTTATGATTTTGAGTTTTGTTCCACATTGTTTTCCCACTCTATCCAGGATCTCATGCATTGATCCCTTTCTGAATGGTTGACAGTGGTATCTAGTTCTTCTGGCCTCATGGTCATAGAGGCCAAGGTTCGCATCGTCCACTAGTCCCTTGGACTAATTGTTTCCATGTGTCTTTGGTCTTCTTCATTCTTCTTTGCTCTGGATGAGGAGAGATCCATTGTTGCATCTAGATGATTGCTTGCAAGTTTTTAAGACCCCAGTCACTACTCACCGAAGTAGGATGTAGAGCGATGTTTTTATGTAGTATGTTATGCCAGCTGAGCTTGATGTCCCCTCTACAGGGTGATTTTGAGGACAGAATGGGGTTCGGTCTGTAAGACTCAGTAACATTATCAGAATAGATAAGGCAAGATAAGGGATGTGGGGGACATACCCCTGCTCCCTCCAAGAACCCTGAATATGGGGAGGTGGATGGCAGGTTTTGGACCTTCTCATCAGGACAAGTAAGAGGTAAGAGTCTTGGGCTGCTGTGGTCACTGACGGAGGCCCCAAGGAGTCAGTGTGTGGGGCTGACCTTTGACCCCTTTCTTGGCCCTCCCTAGCCTGGCCTGGTGGCCCCCAGCCCCAACATCAGCTGCCGTCACTTCCCTCTACTGGTCAGCAGCAGCTTTTCACGTGTGGACTTATTCAACGGGCTGCTGGGAACCGTGCAGGTTACTGCACTACATGTAACACGCCTGGCCAATATCACAGTGGCCCATATGGGCACAGCTGATGGGCGCATCCTGCAGGTGAGTCTCTCATCTCCACACCTCCCTAGGTCCATGTCCCCATCCCCATTCCTATCCCCATTTTGCTCACAGCTGAACTGTCCCAGGTGGAGTTGGCCAGATCTCTCAACTACTTGCTGTACGTGTCCAACTTCTCCCTGGGCAGCAATGGGAAGCCCGTGCAGCGGGATGTCAGTCGCTTTGGGGATCACCTGCTCTTTGCCTCTGAGGACAAGGTAAGGTTGGCCAGGGTCAGGGGCTGGTGCCAGGGCTGTGGGAATATAGCCTTCCCATCCAAACCAGGTAAGCATTGATATACCCAGGTTCTACCACCCTGACTTGGAATGAGACTGAGAAATCTATGAGGTCTAGACCCCTCACCCCAGCTACCCCTGAGCTACCCATCTACGCCCCCCAAGGTCTTCCAGGTACCCATCCAGGGCCCTGGCTGCCGCCATTTCCTCACCTGTGGGCGTTGCCTACTGGCTCAGCGCTTCATGGGCTGTGGCTGGTGTGGGGACATATGTGGCCGGCAGAAGGAGTGTCCCAGCTCTTGGCAACAGGATCACTGCCCACCTGAACTCACTGAGGTATGACTTCCCTCATACAGATAGGGATGGAACTAGGCAGGCCTAGATGAGGGTTAGCAAGTCTTGACTATGATCTTCCTCAAGCCTGGAGTATCTTCATTATCTATAAGGAAGGCATTCTTGGTAGAGGGGATGGCACATGCAAATACTTGGAAGTGGGAAAGTGCTTGAGTGTTTGAGGACTAATAAGTGACCAGAGTGGTTAGAGTGTGGCATGGGCAAGGAGTTTGGCAGGAAACTTCAGGGCAAGCAGACAGGGCTGAGAGAGTCCACACAGGGGCTCAGGTGATCTGTCTTTCCCTTCAGTTCCACCCCCACAGTGGGCCCCTGAAGGGCAACACAAGGCTGACCCTGTGTGGCTCCAATTTCAAACTGCACCCTGCTGACTTGGTGCTTGAGGGCACCCATCAGGTCACTGTGGGCCAAAGTCCCTGCCGGCTGCTGCCCAAGGCCACCTCAAAGCTCAGGTACAATCTGGATCCTGTCCTATTCCTGCTGGGGCACTCAGGCAACCCCTTCCCTCTGAGACCCTGGCCTGTGCTTATCTGGCATAAGGGAGTAAGAAGCAAGCTGCAGACCCATAGTGGCTCTGGCTACTGTGTCTGGGGAGGATCACTACCTTCTGAGCCTGCATGAGCCTCTGTTGAGTCATGGACCGGGCAAAGTTATTCCCTGCCCCATTAGATCCTGCCTACCCTGGAAAAGGGCATGGGAGACATCATCCTTGGGCTCAGAGGAGGTCTGTGACTTGTGGCAAGTATGCAGCCACGTCTGTGTGACCCCCAGCTGACCTCAGGGGTTCCCTATGCCCCAGACCAGTGTCCCAGAAAGACTTTATAGATAAGCTTGAGTGTGAGCTGGAGCCCTCAGGCATGCAGGCAGCCGGGCCTGCCAACATCAGCCTCACTGTGACCAACGTGACAACAGGCAATCGCTTCTGGGTAGATGGCACCTCTATGTTGCAAGGCTTCTCTTTCATGGTGAGACCACTTTGCCCCGTCTATGTCTTTGGCTGTTTGGGAAATACAGCAGGGAAGGGCATGGAAAAGAGGACCTATTCCAGCTAAGCTACCTCTATTCCTTCTTAGGAGCCAGTGCTGAGAACTGTGCAGCCCTTGTTTGGCCCACAGGCAGGGGGCACCCTCCTCACCCTCAAAGGTCAGGATCTGTGTATAGGTACCAGTCGGGCTGTGCTGGTCAATGGGACTGAGTGCCTGCTGAAACAGTAAGTGCCAGCAGACAAGGGGATAGGAGGCTAAGGGACCATAATCAGGGGACCCTCATCGGTGGGAACCTTGATCCCTGTCAAGGTGAAGGGAGGAGGGCCCAGACACTGCAATTGTGGGAAATGTGTCCATGAAGAAGGGTCTGCTGCCTGTTCCAGCCCAGAGGCAGCTTGTTCCCAGCACATGTACTAGCATGGGTTGGCAAGAAGGCCCATTGCAAAGTCCATGGGTTCCAGCCAAGGCTGTGGAGAACCTGTTCCCTGCCTGCCTCTTGGCACTCTATTGGTGTCACTCTGTCTTCAAAGACAGACAAACCAATTGGGCAGGTGTGGGAGGTGACCAATAGAGGAACTGAGAGGGATGGGCAGGCCCCTGCAGGAGATGGGCCTGGCTACTACACAGGGCTGCCCCTGAGCCCAATCCCCATTCTGCAGGGTCAGTGAGGGGCAGCTTCTATGTATCACACCCCCAGGGGCTGCCACGGCCAGAGTTCCCCTTCACCTGCAGGTGGGGGGTGCTGAGGTGCCTGGCTCCTGGACTTTCTACTACCAGGAAGACCCCGTTGTATTGGGCATCAACCCCAACTGTGGCTACACGTAAGTGCCACCTACCTGCTTACCCTGAGGGGTGAGGGAACCAACTTCTGAAAGCTCCCCAAACCTACTGCCCTGCTCTCCCTTACAGTGGCTCCCATGTCACCATCCGTGGCCAGCACCTGACTTCAGCATGGCACCTTGTGTTATCATTCCACGATGGGCTTGGGGCAGTGGAGAACAGGGTGAGTGGATGCTAGCAGTACAGAGTAGGCACTGGGCAGGAGGGAGGAAGGCCAGACTAGTCCCTTGAGTTCCTGCTCCACCCTTTGCTGGGCTGAGGAGACTGGGGCAGTCATAGGTGAGGCGACTGGCTAACCACTGTCCTGTGGGCTTTGGCAGTGTGAAGGGCAGCTCCCGGAGGAACAGAAGTGCTACTTGCCTGGATACGTGGTTCGAGGCTCACAGGAGTGGGTGACAGGGAACCTGAGTGTCCAGGGGGATGGAGCTAATGGCTTCACACTGCCTGGTTTTCGCTTCCTGCCCCCACCCCATCTGCCCAAAGCTGACTTGGGTCCACTGAAGCCTGAAGAACATACCATTAAGTTCCAGGTAGGTGTGGTAGATGGTTAAGGGGTAAGCATCAGGGGGTGTTAGGACAGAAGCTTCACAGGCAGGGGTTACTGGTAATTCTCTTGATCATCTCTACAGTATATTGGGCTGGCCTCTGTGGCTGACTGTGTGAGTGTGAACGTGACCGTGGGTGGTAAGAGCTGCCAGCACGAGCTCCGGGGGGATGTGGTCATCTGCCCCTTGCCCCCCTCCCTGGAACTTGGCAAGAGTGGTGCCTTGTTGCAGGTAGGCAGCACAGCTGGCCTTTCACAGGGAACTTGGGTATGACAAAAGCCTGGAGGCCTGACCTGAGCTGTCACCTGCTCCCAGGTCTGCGTGGATAGCGTATGTCATAACCTGGGCAAGGTGATGAGGCTAGGCCCAGAGGGGCTCCCACAAGGCATACTGCTTGGTGTCCTGCTGGTCCTGCTCCTGCTTGTGGCTGCGCTAGTCATCACTCTGGTCTTCAAGTACTGGCGGCGGAAGAAGCAGCTAGGTGAGCCTCCCGCCCTCACCCTGACTCCACCCCTGCCACCAAACGATGGCATTTCTGAGTCCCTACACCCTCACTCTGCCTGGGCTTTCGGTGTCTGCTCACACTTTGTGGGTGGGAGTGAGCTCCAAGGGGCTTCAAGAGTCTGGAACCATCCTTCCATAGTCCTTCCTCCCAACCTGGATGACCTGGAGTTCCTGGACCAGACCTCTGGAGCCATCCCTCTGCCTCTGCTCCGCTCAGGCTCTGACTACAGAAATAATCTTGGTGAGATGGTAGAGGTGCTAGAAGCTGGGGTCATCCCCTCTGCCCTCCAAGCCCCTCACTCCCTCTTTTCTACAGAATACCCTGCCATTGGGAGTCTGGACCCCATCACCCAAGGCACATCCTTCTCAGACAACAAGGATGGGTCTGGTGTCCCATTGCTCCAGACAAAGTCCATCCAACTCAGGGACCTAGACTCTAAGCTCCTGGCTGAAGTCAAGGATGTTCTGATACCCCATGAGCGAGTGGTCACCCACAGTGACCAAATCATTGGCAGAGGTGTGGGGGCTAGAGTGGGCTGGGTTGGGCTGGGCAGAGCAGAGATGGAATCTAAGGTGACATAGGCTCAAGGGACAATTGGGCTAGCCTCTGCTGTGGTCTTCTCACCAACCTGTGTAATCATGGTCATAATGTCTAACCTCTCTGAGTCTCCTTTTGCTTAGCTTTGAAATAGGGATTAGGACAGTTCTGTCTTTAGTGGGTTCTGGTATGGATTAAGTAAGTGGGTGTGGGAAGCCTGTAGGCTCCTCCATCGTATGGCTGCTTCCTGTTTTTAATGTTGCATTGGCCAGAGGACTGGTTGCCAGTGAAAGGTTATGGTGCGAGTCTTGTGGGCTGGGAGCCTTCTCACTACCTCTCCCATCACCAGGTCACTTTGGAGTTGTCTACCATGGAGAATACACAGACCAGGCCCAGAATCGAATACACTGTGCCATAAAGTCACTGAGTCGTAAGTGGGCCAGGGCTGAGAAGTCACAGGGAGGAGCCCTAGGCTGGGAGTGTCCTCATCCCTGCTGTACCAACACCTTGCTGAGTGACCCTGAACAGGAGACCTTTCCTCTCCATTGTCCTATCTGACCCTTGTAAGGGGCCTCCCTGTTCTGGGCCTGACTCAAGCTGCTATGCAGGCATCACAGAGATACAGGAGGTGGAGGCCTTCCTGCGCGAAGGGCTGCTCATGAGCGGCCTACACCATCCAAATGTGTTGGCTCTTATCGGTATCGTTCTGCCACCTGAGGGATTGCCCCGTGTGCTGCTGCCCTATATGTGCCATGGAGATTTGCGCCAGTTCATTCGCTCACCCCAGCGGGTCAGTGTTCAGCTGGCCCTGGGTTGGGGGTCTTGGGCAACAGCTGGGGATAGAGTTGCTCTGGCCTTGCCCAACAACCCACCTCCTGTATCCCTAGAACCCCACGGTGAAGGACCTCATTGGATTTGGCCTGCAGGTAGCCCGTGGTATGGAGTACCTGGCAGAGCAGAAGTTTGTGCACAGGGACCTGGCTGCTAGAAACTGCATGTGAGGAACACTTGGGGTAAACCAAAGGGGCAGGGCACCAAGGTACACAGCTGCCCAAGGGCATCTCAGGGAAAGGCCCACTCTAGCCCTTGCTGTGTAGCCCTGGGCATGCCCCTTCCCTCCATCTCTAGGCCTCAGTTTTCCTGTCTGCCCAGTACAGGCTTGGATTGGACACTCTAGCTGTGAAAACTGTGAGGGCCTGGAGCAGGTGGGTTCAGGGCCCAATGTGGGCCAGTCTTGAGTATGATACCCCTCCCAGGCTGGACAAGTCATTCACAGTCAAGGTGGCTGACTTTGGTCTGACCCGTGGCGTCTTGGACAAGGAGTACTACAGTGTTCAGCAGCACCGCCACGCTCGCCTTCCTGTCAAATGGATGGCACTGGAGAGCTTACAGACCTACAAGTTCACCACCAAGTCTGATGTGGTGAGGCCCCTCCTGCCCTAGAGTTCACATGGTCTCAGTGCCCTGGAAGACCACTCAACCTTGCTCATTCAGCTCCTAATGATGATCTGAGTCCAAGGAATCCTCAGGCTGAGAGACTCCCACAGCCCATTTGCCCACTTGTTGTGCAGGCATAAGATGGAACCTACCTCTTGCCAGGGCAAGAAGAGGCTGTGAACTCATTGGCTTCTCATGGGCAATCTAGCGCCTGCCCAGCCCCAACTCAGTTTTTTCCTCTGAAAAGTGATCCAACACTGAGGGGGTGGGAGGAGACAGAGGGAAGATACGTGTGAGCTATTGCATGTGCTGAGTATGGAAGGTGGGGTGCCCCATATTTACCTCTGGGAGATAGAGATCATGGGGCCCACCTGCCCCAAAATTTAGGATAGGAGTTGAGTCCTTGTATCTTCCTTCCCTGCAGTGGTCATTTGGCGTGCTGCTGTGGGAGTTGCTAACACGGGGTGCACCACCATACCCTCACATCGACCCCTTTGACCTTACCTACTTTCTGGCCCAGGGTCGGCGCCTGCCCCAGCCTGAGTATTGCCCTGATACCCTGTGAGTATGAGGAGGGAGTGGCTGGCTAGGAGAAAGAGTTTCTCGTCAGGTTCTTTGCCCAGCCTTCTCTTTGACACAGGCAGGGACTCTCTCTGTGCCTCAGGTTCCTCAGCTGTGAACTGCTGATTCCCATTCCCGTTCAAGAAGGCAGGGCGCTGTGAGGCCATCATGGTTGCCATGGTAACAGCATTCCCAACTCAGAGTTGGGTTGAGGCCAGTGATTTGATTTCTCAGTACTCCTCTACCCTCACCGCTGCCAAGGAGGACTGTTTCCTATCATTTCCACCCAACTTCAAGGAAGGCTTCCATCGGCTCCCACACCAGCCACCTCAGTGTCTCCAGATCAAGTTTTTTTTCCCACTGGATGGAGTTTCAGATTCCCTGTTCCTGGAGGGATGGCAGCTGCTATGTTGTTATAAGTTCCCCAGGTGGATTTGGTGCTGAGGTTCAGTTTCATAAGTAGGATTCAGGCCTCAGCTGTGCCCAGGTCTGTGCTGTTAGAAGAAGGAGAAGCAGGTCATAGATAAAAGTAGTTGATGACTTCTGTCTCAAGCTGAGCTCCAGAAGGGTGTGAGTACCCCTTCCTCAACAGCTCTGCCTGCCTTGGTTTGATCTTTATAATTCACTTCATTAATGCATCTGGTTTGAAGTAAGAGAAATTAACTTCACTGCCTACCTGTGTCCAGCTTAGGCCCCCTGAAATGGACTCTGAGACAGAGACTTGGTGTGGGAGCTGGTGTGGAAGTTTATTGGTAGGTTATGGGTGGTGCAAGCGGTTTGCAATTGACTGCTAGCTAAAAGGTTGATGGTTCAAACCCACCCAGTGGCTCCACGGAACAAAAGGCCTAGCAATCTGTTCCCATAAAGATTCTAAAACCAAAAACCAAACCTAGTGCTATCAAGGGAGCTCTGGTGGCACGTAGCGCCCAAGGCATTTGGCTACTAACCAGAAGCCTAGAGGTTCAAACCCACCAGCTGCTCCTCGGAAGGAAGATGGAGCAATCTACTTCGTTAGAGATACTGCCTCAGAAACCTAAGGAGGGGTTGCTATGAGTCAGATCCAACTCAATAGCAGTGAGTTAGAGTTTTAGTTAGTGCCATCAACTTGATTCCAACTCATAGTATCCCCCAAAGGGTTTCCAAGGCTGTAAATCTTTATGGAAGCAGACTACCTTGTCTCCTGTGAAGCAGCTGAAGGGTTTGAACCACGGACCTTTTAGTTAGCAGCCCAATGCCTTACCTATAGCACCACAAACCAAGAATACCCAGTGGAGCAGTTCTACTCTGTAACACACAGGGTCTCCATGAGCCAGGGCCAATTCAATGACAGCTAACAACAATAGGGGCAAGGGAAGCAGGACTGAGCAGAGGGCAAAACTGGGATATCATGCAGATGTAATAGAGGCTGAAGCCCATCTTATGAAGATTTCTTGAGCTGGGGTGGCCCTTCAGAGTTTTCCAAAATTGAGGCCAAGGGGCAGGTGTTTATATCAAGCATCAGTCATTGACCATGGCTGCCCCTAGGGAGTGGGTATGAGCTTCAAGACGAAATTCCCTTCTCTCTAGGACAGTCTCCAGAGAGGGCCTCAGCCAAGAGCTGTTAGAAGGCAACACTCCCAGTCACTGGGAGAAGGAGAAGGGAAATCTGGGTGGCATAACAGCATCCATTTCACCAGGGGAAGTCCTTTTCTCTCTCTGGGTCTCAATTTCATCTGCAAAGGGAGGATAGTAACAGTGCCATCTCAGAAAGTCTGAGAATTATATGAGACACTATATGCCACTCCTCGGAAGGAAGGTTGGGCAATCCTACTTCCGTAGTGATACTGCCTCGGAAACCCAAGGAGGGGTCGCTATGATTCGGGGCCGACTCGACGGCAAATAACAACAACAACAACATATGTAGGGAACCTAGAATGTCATTTAAGGCAGGGATGACATCCCCAAGATAATAGGGTATGCATTAGAACCCACTGGACAAACTCAGAAGCTCTGCTTGGGAACCATAGAACCACTGATGCTGCCCCAGAGGCTTAGCTCAGGACTTTTAACCCCCATTTCACCTGATCCAGGCTTCCTTGCTAAAAGATGCATAATGATAACCATGCTAACATGTGAACTAGGCCTTGTGCTAAGCATTTCATAGTACCTGTGTGATCAGAGGAAAACCAAGAGGCACAGAGAGGTTAAGGAATTTGCTCAAGATCACACAGCCCTGGCCGCAGGGATCATGAGCCAAGCTCTTAACCCCTTAAACCACTTCTTCTTAGTTAATTCGACCTCCATTAGGATGGAAAGGCACAACTAGAACAGCAATCATAGTGATGAGCAGAGTTGCCTTTGACTGGGTGATGCTGAGCACCAGGCCCTATCACCTGTCCTCAATGCTATTTTCTGAGCCAAGGGTTTAGTAGTGGATGGACAGCCAGGAGGAAGCCTTGGCTAAGGAGTTCCCCTGTCTTTGATGCCCTCTGTCCCCCTGCAGGTATGAAGTGATGCAGCGCTGCTGGGCCACGGAGCCAGGGGCACGACCTACCTTTGAGGTGCTGGTGCGGGAAGTGGAGTCTGTGGCATCCACACTGCGTGGGGACCATTACGTGCAGTTGTCTGCAGCCTATATGAACGTGGGTCCCGGTGCTGCAGACTGGGTGAACCCACCCGTGGAACAGCTACCTCCAGCATGTAGGAGCACAGGGCGGCCCCAGCCCCTCTCAGAGCCACCTCAACCCACATGACTGTAGCTCTAGGCTCCTGGGACACAGACCTGCCTAGTGGCTTTGACCTAACCCCAAGCTAACCCTGGGTCATGTCAAGCCAGAAAGACACCCCAGTCAGCCTTGCCCTGTCCCTGCGACTTAACCCTCAGGGCGTGAGCAGGGTACATTTGGCCTCTCACTCCACAGAGGAAGCACATAAGGATGATCCTTCCTGCAGCACATATTTATGAAGTCCTGCTGTGTGCCTGGCCCTCTGGATGCAGGGGATTCAACTGATGCAGCAGTGACCACACACACTGACTTTAGAACAAATAAATGAACAAATGGATATTTCAGCACAAATTGTGGTAAATATTATGATAGCAAGGAGCTCTGGTGGGGCTGTGGTTAATACATTGGCCTGCTCACCAAAAGACCAAGTTCTTTCACCAGGGCAAGTCCTTTCCTCTCTCGAGGTCTCAGTTTCATCTGCAAAGGGAGGATAGTAACAGTACCATCTCAGAAAGTCTGAGAATTACATGAGACACTACACGTAGGGAATGTCACTCCATGGGAGAAAGGTGAGGCAGTCTTTCCATAAAGGTTTATAGCCTTGTAAACTCTATGAGGCAGTTCTATTCTGTCCTATAGGGTCACTATGAGTAGGCATCAACTCAATGGCAGTGGGTGGGTGGGTTATAAAAGAAAAAGACAGGAAGCTACTTTGAGGAATGGAGGGCTGCCTTAGATAGCAAGGTGAGTGAAGCTTCCTCAGGGAGGCCTGAAGGGTGGGGAAGAACCAGCAGGCTGAGAGGTGGGGGAGAGAGTTTTTGGGCAGAGTGAGCAGCACAAGTAATGACCCTGAGGCTAAAAAGAGATTGGGTTGTCAAGAAGGCTTCAGAGAGCAAGAGGTGGGGGCAAGGCTCAGAATCCAGGATACAGGGCCCCAGAGGCTGTTGGATGGGACCAAGGGGGTGAGTGGAATACTGCGCATGCTGCAGCCTAGCTCTCCTACTCCTGTTCCCTTTCCCCAGATCATAGTCCCTCTGCAGGGCTCCCTGCTCCACCTGCAGTCCTTCCTCATACACAAACACACACATACACACACACACTGTCAGGGCATGCAGACTTGTCCGCCCCCCCCCCCCCCCCACCAACTCTGCCTTTGCAGCCTTGAGAGAGACAGAGCCAACAGTGAGGCCTCAGTTCCACACTTTCAAGGTGCCAACTGCAAGGTGCCGACTGCCCGGACTATTTATACTTGCCAAGGCCACTGCACAATAGCTGTGGGGGGGGGGCAGGCTCCACTGGAGGAAGAAGGCAGCTTCTCCTTCTCACTGCCCCCACCCCCAGCACCTTTGATGCTGGGAGAGGAGCAGCGGGGCTCTGCCAGTGCAGATATCTGGGGTGCCAGGTGCCTGGGCCTAGGTTATGGATCATGGTATCTCTTTTCCCTTGCTCAGGAGTCCTGTGGCACTCCTTCTATCATTTGGGAGACGCCAGCTCACCCTAAGGGGAGAAGGCTCTATCTCTTAGCCCTGTACCACTGTCACACATGGACTAGTGGGGTTGAGGCAAGGGTTCACTGGTGAGCTGAGTGGGGGTCTCCTTGAGACTAAAGCTGTCCAACTGTTCTTCATCCATGCTGGCTGCCCACTCTGACATCTCAGGCTAGAGAGAGGTACAACACTGGGAACTTTAAGGCTCCTAAGGTCAGGTGGGTGAAGCTTAAAATGGTAGTTTCCTGCCTGAGGACAGGGGTCTAAAAACCAGAGAGGTCTGTGAGCTGGAGTGGGGCAGAGATGGTCTACCCACCTTGTCACCATGTACCCCTGATGCCCACTCAGTGTAGGTGTAGAGGAGGCTGTGGCCCTGAAGACTTGGCCATTGCCCCCTTGTCCCTGTGTGTGGGGTGGGGGCAGTTGAGGCTGGGAGAGATGAGTGGAGTGTCCTAGAACACCCCATACAACCATGGCCCCCATACCAGTTGAAAAGGACTACATACAGCTCCTCCACCTTGCAATCCAAACCCACCAGGGCTTCTCTGAAGTTGGACTATGACTCTTTCCCCACTAAGGCTCTGTGACTCATGGACCACTGGCTCATCTGTTCACAAAAATGAGGCTTAGAGAGGAAGGGGGTCTCTGGATGGGAGGGGAGCTTAGAGAGGGGCCCCAGAGAGGGCAGAGGAACTCAGAGGGAGAGAGCTCAGCAGGGTGTCACTTGTCCTGTACAGCCAGAATGTGGGGCTTTGGACCTGTTTCTGGGTCGAGGGCCTCCAGGGCCAGGACTCTCCAGGGAGGGGTCCCAGTTAAGCAGGCTTCTGGGCTCCTGGATCATGGTACAGTTGCCTTCCCACCCCCCACCCCACCCCTGCCACACACACACACCCACTGACTGCTGAGGCCCCCGAGCTCTCAGCTCCAGTCTCAGAGCTGCCTGATGGTCCCAAGCCTACCTGGAGTGTCAGGAGCTGGAACTATGTCAGAGTTTCAAATTTTTGACAGGACTACTAGGGAGAACAGGAAGGGAAGGGTAGTTTCAGGACCCCAAGTGGAGTGTCTGAGGGAAGCAAAAGATTCCTGGGTGGCTTCCTGAGCTGGTGAAGGCTAGGCCACCCCTTCCAGAGGGAGGTCTGGGTAGTCACTCAGTCATGGTGAGCAGCCAGTGCAAGGGGAAGGTTCTTGGCAGCTGTGGTAGACCTGGGCCTGCCAGGGATGGGGTGAGTGGAGGGTTCTTCCAGGGATTTAGCAGTCTGACCTTCCCACCATGAGCTGAGGAGAGTAGATGCCAGCTCCTCTGCCTTGTCTCGCTCCTTCACAGCCAAGACAAGCAGGTAGGGGCCAGGTTGGGAACTGGGGCCTAGGAAGCACCAAATGACTCACACCCTCCTGATTGCCCATTGGTGTTACTGTTGTCTGGCACCTGGAGGGCACACATGGAACAGACTAACTTGCTTTGATGAGGGACTATGAATTTGGCCTGAGATTCCCTTTATATTTCAGCCCGTCTTTGAGGCAATTTTCCCAGGGATCCAAAGACTTTCTTGGTGGGAGGACACACCTGAGGGCTCTAGATAGAGCCCATTCCAAACTCTGGCTCCTTCATGGGACAGTGACCTCACCAGCCATTCCATTAGCATAGCCCATTTCATGACCTCACTCCCTTTACCTGCAGGAGAGGGCAGGCCCTGGTGCCTGCTGGGAAGGAAAGGGCAGAAGGTGCTGCTGGAAATGGTAGAGGCTTAGAGAGGCCTGGACTGCATCTTTTGCACTGACTGCCTCTGCCTGGGAGAAGCAGCCCCAGGAGTCAGTAATTGAGCCATAAGCCTCCATCTGCCAGTCTGTGACACATGAAAAACACCTTTTATCCACTCTGGGCTGGAGAACTCCCCTCCACGAAGAATCTAGGAGCTGAGCATCTCTTTACCCAGAATCTCTGTTCTGCTCATGTGAGTCCAACCACCTGAGATGTGGCTCATTGGCCTGGAGGATTGGAGATGACTCTGTGAACACCCTCAACATTCCACATCCAGGCCAACAAGGCCAGCTAAGCCTCAGTCTCTCCCTCCACTCCCTTTTGGGATTTGTATTAGCTGTCTGTGTTTTTAGCCCAATGAGTACAGATGCCAGGAGAGCCCGGGCAGTGGCCATGTTCACCTCTGGCTGCAGTGGCTCCCTGAGCGGGTTGGGTTCTTGTATAAAGATGATGACCTAGAGTCCAGCCCTCATACTTGGTCCACCTCTGGTGGGAGTCCCTGGCCCAAAACTAGGTAGCAGGTGCCCAGTGGGTGGCAAAGCCTGCCTGATCCAGTTCAGTTCATAGGTGTGGCAATTGGATCCCAACCACCTTACACCACCATCAAAAACAACAGTTTTTCCTGAATGCCTATTCTCATTAGTCAACTTTGGACAGGAATTCAAATTGCTAGCCTCTCTGTAGGGAGAAGTAGCTCTGCTCTTTGCCTCACCAAAGCCTTTTCATCTTGCTGTCTGATCCTTCAGTGCCCTGAGCATCCTCTGCCCCTGGTCCCAGGATTTCATGCCAGACCTATCAGGAACTATAGAGCTGCCCTGGGGAGAGAAGCAACAAGAACATTCAGAATAGCTTGGGCAGAGAGAAAGCAGGGGCCAGACCAGAGTGGCAGCTGCATCTCTCCTCTCCTCTTGGCAGGATAAGGACCCCAGCACCAGATTTGTGTCCCTCCATAATCCCCTGTCCCCCTACTAACTGTCCTCCTCCCATCTGACAGCCTTGGCCTTGGAAAGGAAGCAGAAGTTCTAATGGCCCTGATGGCCTGTCTTTGCTGGGCAGGTGGCAGGAGAGTCCTAGTATTTGGCCCTTACCAGTCCCACTGTTGCTCCATGGGAGCTCAAAGCCAGGCCCATGGCAGTTCCTATTTTGAGCTCTGGTGGTAGAAGCTTATAGAAAGTGCTGAATCCCTAGTGGGGCTCAGAGTGGTAGCAGCGGAGGGGCTGGTGTGCACTAGAGACTCCCAATGCCAGGGGCAACCTCGCCTCCTCTCCTCTGCTCGCTGTCAGGTTGGTTCAGCTCCCTGCACCCTTGTGGTATCTTGTACTGGGTACTTGGGGTCTGAAGGATGCATCAAGGAAGGCAGGGTTCAAAGCAGCTGCTGACCACGATCACAGCCTCAGCTTCTAAATCAGTACTCACTCCCTCATGCCCCAAGCCCCTTCTGGGATGTTGAACTGGACTGTGGGGACTTGGAGGCCCCAAAGGAATCAGCTCCACACCTGGACTCCATGGCAGTGACAGGTTCAGCCAAGCATCCATCAGTCCTGCTGACATGTGGGGGACACCCCTTTTCAAAGGGGAAAAGGAAGGAGTCATTTGGGCAGCTCTAGTCACATTGTCCATGTGAGCTTAAAGTCAGCCTGCCACCAACTGGACCTGGGTCCTGCAGGACCCTGAGGGAGGGCAGCACTCCACACATCCCCTTTGCAGGTGTGGTTGGAGGTCTCTGCTCAGCAATCACAAGGTCATATGTATTTCTGGCAGCACTTTCTTTGCCCCCTACCAGTGCTGGCTCCTGGAGGGCCTGTTCCCAGGGAGGGCGAGGAGCCCGCCCCTTCCCTAAGCCAGTTGTGGGCAACAGTCAGGGCGGGTGTGCTGCTGCCCTCCCTCTGTGCTGCTGCGGCTAGCCATCTTTCACGCAGAGTTACGTAAGCTTGAGTCAATTGGGGCTTAGAGCAGTTCATTGTGGGCTATTTTTAAGCTGTAACACATCACAGCAGAGGGGTCACTGTACTGCCGGCTTGCAGGGAAGGTTGTTTAAACATCTGTTATTTAAATTTCCCTGTGCGTTAGAGATTGGAAACCACATCTTCGCAGCATGGCTGGGTTCTGTCTTTCCCAGCCAGGTATAGGAGGTATATCTCCCCAATTCCCTCCATAGGTTCCCTGCACCCTATCTTCTTCTGGGGTCAGGAAGGAGGGCCAGGGAGCAGGAGGTGCCAGCTCTTTCAAAGTATAGTGCTGCCTCTGTGAAATGGATGTGTCGTCTCCAGGAAAAGCTTCAGGGAAGCAGGAGGTCTAGGGTTCATTGGTCACTTTGATGGCTCCAAGGAGGGTTGGGAGCTCTGGTAGCATAATGGCTAAGGCACTTGACTGCTAGCCAGAAGGCTGGCGGTTCAAACCCACCAGCCACTCCTCAGAAGGAAGATGGGGCAATCTACTTCCGTAGTGATACTGCCTCGGAAACCCAAGGAGGGGTCACTATGAGTCGGGTCCGACTCGACGGCACATAACAACAACAAGGAGGGTTGGAGAGGATGACAGGACAGAAAATTGGGCATGGAGCTGTGAGACTGAGAATTCATTCCTTCCTCCTTGGGGGCCTCAGTTCATTCCTTCCTCCTTGGGGGTCTGAGAGGGTTGGATCACAAAATCCTTTTGGGTCTTTTCAGAAGCCTACCTTTGCCTGAGCTTGCTCCTATCTGGAATGCCCTCCCTCCACAGATCTAAATGCTCCCTATCTGCAGCTTCTAGGGCAGAAGGTCTAGACTGTGGGCCCCTGGACAGTAGCAGGGTAGAGATGTACCTCTCAGGAGACAGAGTTTGCTTTTTGCTCCATTATCAAGTGGATGGCTGAGGGACACTTTAAAGTTCCTTCTGATCCTAGATTTTCAGAGAGCCTTTCCAGAGCATAGGGAGGGGAAGGCAGGTAGACTGGAAGGGCGTAATGCTGGGAACTCGATAGAGCTGCCTCCTGAGGATGCAATGGAGCTGAAAATAAGTCTGTGCTGGAGAAGCAGGCCTGAGGGACTTGGCTCCTACCAAGTTCCTAGTAGAGCGAAGACTTCTGTACTCTCCCCTTCATGTCCTTCCTGCCACTCTCCATCATCCTCAAGGCTTCCTGGGTGGGAGGATTCCAACCTGATCCACAGGATAGAAGGGTTTCTCAAGACCCTTTCTTTCTATCTCCTAAAGTCCTAATCCATTCCACAGGGGTTGTCCTGGACTTCTCCCCAAGCCTATGTAGAGGGGAAAAAGGGAAGGCAATGCCAGGACCTGTCTTCATGGAGAAATTTGGCCTCCTCCTCAGACTAAGTTCCTCCTAGTTTCTCATTCCCTAAACTGACAGCCCTCAGACTGGGGAATGGGCTCAGCCTGGGGGAGGGGTTCTTCAGGTTGCCATGGGAACATATTGGCCCTCCTCATTTCCCAGAATCGGAAATAGAATTGGATGCCCTTCTTCCTGGTAAAAGACTATTTAAAAACATGGGGGAAGGGAGTCACAGGGACACTGTCCCTGCCCAATCTCTAGGGGCTGGAAGAAGGACCCTGGGAGTCCCTCTACCTGCTCTCCTGCCCCTCTCCCCAGCTGGATGGAGTAGGAATGGGCTCTTGGCCAGCTGAAGATTTTGAGTAGAAGAAACTCAGCCTAGGCCCATAGAGTATATAGCTGGCCTATACTCAACACCACCAGGTTCCTAGGAGGACACTGGCTTAGTGATGCCCAAAGGGAAAATTCCCCCTCCTGGACCTGAGCCACCTGCTAAGCTGTTGGAAAGAGAAGCAGGTTTTTGCAGGACACAGCTTAGGTGTGGGACTTGAGGCTACAGTAGCAGGAGACATGCATGCTTGGCTCCCCTCTGGCAGGGCCAAAGCTCACACATGGCATCCAGTAGTGGCACTATAAGTTCTTAAAGTGTAGGTCCAGAGCCTGGTGGCCTGGATTCAGATTCTGGCTCTACTACTTGCTAGCTTTAATTTCTGCCCGTTCTCTCCCCTCCAATCTTGGTTATCTAGTGCAGCTATAACAGAAATACCACAAGTAGATGGCTTTAACAAACAGAAATTTATTCTGTCACAGTTTAGGAGGCTGTTGTTGTTGTTGTTGTTGTCATGTTCTGTCAAGTTGGCCCCGACTCACAGTGACCCCTCCTTGGGTTTCCAAGGCGGTATCACTACGGAAATAGATTGCCCAACCTTCCTTCCGGGCAGTGGCTGGTGAGTTTGAACCACAAGCCTTCTAGTTAGCAGTCAAGTGCCTTAGACACTATGCTACCAGAGCTCCCAGCTTAGGAGGCTAGAAGTCCTAATGCAGGGTGCCAGCTCTAGGGGAAGTCTTTCTCTCTCTGTCAGCTCACAGTTTAGGAGAAAGGCCCTTGTCTCTCCTTTCAGCATCTGTGGGCCTGGCATTCCTTGGAGATCTCCTTGTGTCTTGGCATCAGTCTTCCCCTGAGTCTAGGAAGTTCTCAGTGCAGGGACCCTGGGCCCAAAGAATGCACTCCACTCCTGTCTGTATTTGCTTGATGGTAGTAGGTCCCTCCTTATTCTCTGTTCACTTCTCTGTGCTTTTATCTCTTGTAAGATAAAAGGTGGTGCAGGCTATACCCCAGGAAAACTCTCCTTACGTCAGATCAGATCAGAATTGTAACCTGGAAAAATGTGTTGCATCTCAATCTAATCCCCCTTACAACTGATTGTCTGGTCACATTAGATCACATCATGGGAAATGATTACATCATTACTTAACCGCAAAATGATATCATTATGTAATTGTCAAATCGTAAGAATCATGGCCTAGGCAAGGTGACACATATTTTGGGGGGAAATAATTCAATCCAAACACAATTCAATCCATGACATAAAGAAAGTGCCCGATGTATTGAATTGCTGTGAGCTTGGGTTACATTTGCTCATCACTGCCCTGGCCCAGAAGAATGGTCCATTGAATATTAGTCACTGTTACTATTGCTGTAAGGGGCATTTGCTTCCTTAATGGGAAGGGCTGTCTCCTGGCTGCCTTTCTGGGCCTTTCTTCTTGGGCCAGACCCTTCAGCCCCTCCACTCCCTTTACTTCAGAGCCTTTAGGCCAGTTGTGCACAAAGGCTCTCCAGCCCTTGAAAGGAGGGTTATATCTCATTTCTGTACTCAGTGGGGGATGGCTCAGTGACTAGACAGGCTGGGGGCTCTCAAGACCTTCTTTCATGCCTCTTCAGCCCTCCCAGATGCAGCCTAGTTCAAGTGTTACACAGGTACCAGTGTTACACAGGCTGCTACTGACCTGTCTGTCATGGACAAAACAGTTTGCCTAGGGCCAGAGAGTGATGAAATTAATAGTGTTCACTACAGCAGTGGATCAGAGAGAGTGAGTGTGTGTGCACAGATGCATGCATACTTTTGGCTACAAACTCTTGGGCTCTGTCATTTTCCTGGGCCACATCATGAGAGTTAGCATCTCCTCTGTGTCCATAGCCATCTCTCCCCATTCTGAACTAAAAGCAGCACCCAGGGAAAGGGGAGGGGCCTCAAGGAGCCTGAGATGTGGCTGAGTCAGGCTTTGCCCAGTGTTGAGTCAGGAAGGTGAAGATGCAGCACAGTGCAAGCTTTGGTCCCTGGTCACATCGACTTGCACCCCATGGCAAACTGGAAGCACTATATTTAGACTCTGAAAACCCTGCTTTGGAGAACAAGACTATAGCTGTACTCTTCACATACCTATTTTCTGGGTGGAAAGACTGAGGCCTGAAAGGATGCAGCCCTGAAAGAGAGGGAGGAGGCTCAGAGATTAGAGCTGGGGGAAGGGAGGAGAGCTTGACTGGACCTCAGGTCAGAACCTGTAGACTCAGGTCTGTGGCAATGTGAAGTTCCCCAAGCTGCCTCCTAAGCCTATTCTCTGAGACTACAGGGCACTTCTGGTTGGTGGCTTAGGCAGGTGTCACCCCTCCCTGTGCCTCCATTTCCATATCTAAGAAATGGAGAATGGAATTGGCCACCTAGTCTGATAGCCTACATTTTTATGTGTGTGCTGTGTGTCCAGACCTGTGTTGAACTTGTTCTCATAGTATACACAGCTCTGTGTTCCTACTCCGGTGCCCTGCCATGTTGCCACTGTGTGAGCAGCCATTTATCCACTGTATGACCAGTCCTGTGCCTGCCATATCCCCACTGTATGCCAGCCCTATGCCCTCTGTATCCACACATCTTGACCTATCCTGTGCCCAACATGTCCCCATTATGTGGCCAGACTTGTGTCCACTGTGTGGCCAACCTTGTACCTTCCACATGTTCACTGTGTCCCCACCATGTCCCCTGTGCTCAGCCAGGTGCCTGCCACATTCTCACTAAATACCCAGACCTGTGCCCACAATGTCTCACCTGTATGGACAGCCCTATACTCACTATATCCCTACTATTTGCCTAGTTCTGTGCCAGCCACATCCCCAGGTCTGTGCTCATTCTGTCCCTATTATGTGCCCTGTCCTATAATGGCTAGTTATCTAACTCTGTGGCCATTGTAGCCTAGCCCTACGCCCAGTGCCCTTGCCCTGCCCCCCATCTGACTGAGGTGAAGTTGACATAATGTGATAAGAGCTAGAATATTCTGACTTGAGTATTCTGAACAGAGGCCCCACCCCTGCCCTTGCCATCCCCATCTCCCCTCTTTGGGATACTGGTCCTGGGCTTCAGGGACTTGTGGCTCTGGGGAGGGGGCTCGATGAAGCACAAGCAGAACAGAACCATCTGGAGCAGCAGAGACTGCCAAGAATCTGCTGTCCCTGGAGCGGAAGCTGGGGAATGCGGGGGAGGGTATCTTGGGTCTGAGCCTGGGCCCCTCACTGCCTTCTGTCTCCTAGGAATAAGTGGTGAAGGGGCTTTGGCCTCTTAAAAGGCCTCTTGTCCACATACATTCTTGGGTCAAAGCTTAGGTCTCAGATTGCTACATAGGAAATGAGAAGAAAGAGCATCTTGGGTGGGCTGGGAGCCCAGGAGCTTCCTCAGAGTCTCCCCTGCACCTTTATCCCTTGGCCTTACACTGGACTACCCATTCCCTCTAGGTACACTGTCTGCACTCTGAGGCTGCCTGGGCAGAGCAATTGCCTGGCTGGTAAGGGCAGAAGAGCCCACCTGGAGCTGGCAGACCTCGCTAGGGTCCCTGGGTCTTTCTGCCTCCTAAGGCCTACTGGGTAGGCCCCCATTCCTTAAGGGGTGGGGGCCCTTGGTTTCCCACACTCTGTTATCCCCAGGTCACTGGGGGCTGTGATGTGTGGGATTGCCATGGCAACAAAGTGGGGGCAGGGCACCTAGAGCATGGAGCAGGACTATGGAAGGCACCAGGAAGGTGGGGGGCCCTGATCCATCGGGCCCCCAAATCCTCCCCTCAGCTGGAAGCCAGCAGCTGGAGGGTGGCCTCAGAGAGTCTCAGAGGCCATGGATGAGCTCAGGATCCCTATACTTCAGGCAGGGGTTGTCACTGTCCACTGAGGCCATTATTGAAGGGGCCTATGGCCCAGCCTCTCAGGCTCAGACCCCTGAGCCCATTCACCAGTTACGCCAGGAGCCTCCCCAGGTTAGCTCCCAATGGGGTTGTAAGTGGGCTTCCCAGGATGCCCCAAGTCTCTCCCCCAATGGCCCAATTCAGAGCCTCATCGTGGAAGCCCAGCCACATCTCATCATGGAGGACGGGACCCTGGCCCTACCTGTGTGTGTGCACAGTGACAGCAGCAGCATCATTGACACGACCCAGCATGGACCCTGCCACCCCCGGATTCAGGTGCAGGTTCGGGGGGAGGGCAAGCCCCCATCCAAAGTCCTGGTGGGCTGGGGCAAAGGTCCTGGCATCGCTGAACAGATGGCCCCCTCTGGCACTAGGAAGAGCCGGTGGTTACCCTACTTCCCCTCAGAGGAGGAAGGGGCAGCTATAGTCCAGGGCCCTCTTCCAGCTCCAGCTGAGGCTCCTGCCAAAGGTCATGGCCAAAGCAAGTGCCCATGTCCAGCTCAAGCTACAGCTTCTTCTATGTCGCTGCCTCCTTCAGTTCCAGTTCAAGCTACTACTCCAGCTTTGGATGTGGCCCCAAAGCCCATTGTGATTGAACCTTGTACCTGCACCCTTGACCACCTGACTGACACCATAGCCATCACTAAAAATCTGTCCCAAGATCTCCTGCTCAGGAAGTGTGGCAACCAACAGTCAGTCCCATTGGAGTCTTCCAAAGTGCAAAAAGCCTACCAGGACACAGTGAGTTTCCAGAAGGAGCCTCTCACCCCACCATCCACTCCAATAGGCACCCCAGACCAGGCCCAGGAGCACAAGGTTACTAGAAGACAAGATCTACCCGAGCAACCTGAGAACATGGTAGAGAAGCCCCTGGTTGGATCATGCAAGCCAACACTAGGCCCAGAACCCCCAGGCACCCCCAAACCCCAGAGGATTAGCCAGGAGGGCTGCAGCTCTCAGTCAGACCAGCAGCTTCTAAACATCTGCAACAACAACTGCACCAATATACCACTGTCTGCTTACCAAGCAACCTGCCATGGGCAGCATCCAGTCCAGTCTCTCAGGGAAGCTGTGCAGATCCCCCTGTCTTGTACTCCCACCTGCCAGCTCCGGGAAGCCATGGAAGACCATGTGCTTGTGTTTGATATGGCCACAGGCAACACCAGGATGGGTCTGCTGTGCCATGACCCCATGGGCTCACGGGCAAGACTGGTAGGCCTCATGCCCAACCACCCACCCATCTACGTCCCTGAGAATATGCGATCACTGGCCATGCCCATCCACTCCCCTGACAGCAATCGCTCCAGCTTCTGGTCCACCACACCCATGCTGTCCAGCCCTGTGCCTTCTAGCCTCTCATCTGGCAGTTATCGAGAGGTAGCCCTACTTCCCAAGGAGGCCAGGCTCAACTTGGAGTCACAGAACTCCCCTGGTACAGAGACTCCCATCAGGATTGGAATGCTCACTAGGCCTGTCCCATTGGGGATGCCACTCCAATTTGGTGACAGGATACTGAGCCACATCCCCAGTCCTGGCTGGTCCAAATCTGATGCAGAGAAAAATGAACCTAATCATACCATCTGGATGCTGGACACCTCCTGGATGCCAGATACCTCCATTGTGCAGACCAATAAATTGCAGTGGATGAACTCAGAGCAGACCCCAGAGCCTGCTCCACTAGCCAATCCACAGGAGGTGCCCAGAACCCTGCTCCAGGAGGATATGAGCAGTCATAAGCGGGAAGACGTCATTACTGTGTACCCTGACAATCCTCTAGCTGAAGGTGCTGGGAAGGCCCCCCTCACTGGTCAGCCCCCACAAGCTGAGCAGTCCCCACTTGCCAGGAAGATCCCTTCTGTGGGCCAGCCCCCTCTAGTTGACCAGCCCCCCTCCACTGAACAGCCCCCTATCACAGGTCACGTCCTCTACACCAGCCAGACACAGGCCCCCTCCACCCTGAAGCCTTCTCTTCCTGGCCAGAGCCCCCCCACTAAGCAGGTAACTCTCACTGGGCAGCTCCCCTCTTCCAGAGAACCCCTCTCCACCAGTGAGCTCACTCCCTCAAGAGGGGACCCTATCACCAAGGAGCCTGGACAGGCTTCCACTTTGTCTCAGGAAGGTGAGTCCTTGGGCCTGCCTACTCATGCAGGGGTACTTCGGGTGCCCCTGGCCCCTCAGGAGACCTGTGTCTATATGAGCAGAGAGAAGGTCAGCATTGGGGCCACTCAAGGCTCCAGCAAGCATCGGCTCACATGGCCATCTGGTAGCTCCCCCAGGACCCAGGAGGAACAGCTTTCCCTGATCACATTCACCACATCTGGCACTGGCTACAAGATCTTGCCTATGGCCATGGTGAGCACTGAGCCCCAGGGTACCCGGCTGAAGATGACACCTGAAGGCATCACACACTCGTCAGTGGTTGCACACCTCGGCCTACTCCGAGGGACCTGCAATGAGCTGGTATCCACCATGGATGCTCTGCCAGTTCAACTCCCAGTGATCTGCCACCCCTCCCTGGGCCCCTACCAGGATATGGCAGCCATAGTGATAGACACAGGTACAGGCTTCACCAAATGTGGGCTGGCTGGAGAGGACCATGCCCTCAGCGTGGTGCCCTCACGTGTCCAGCTACTGCAGCAATCAGCCCAGGGCCAGCCCAGGTATATGGTACCTGACAATCAAGAGGGTTCCTACCCAGTGCTGAACCGAGGTGTGGTCTCTGACTGGGATGCACTGGAAGTGTTGTGGCAGCACCTGTTCTACTGTAGGCTGGGTGTGCAGCCTGAGGAGCTGGCTGTGCTCGTGGCAGATTCACCCATTTCACCACGCACCAACCGAGAAAAGGTAGCTGAGATACTCTTTGAGCGTTTCCACGTGCCTGCCATGCAGACAGTGCATCAGGCCCTGTTGGCACTCTACGCTTATGGACGCACCACTGGACTGGTGCTGGGCAGTGGCTATGGCACCTCCTATGTGGCACCCATTCTCACTGGAGACCTGGCCCCACTTGACACCTATCGGCTGGATGTTGCTGGTTGTGACCTCACTGAATACTTGAGTCAGCTGCTCCTGGCAGGGGGCCACTCACCGCCCAAGGCAGCACTGGTCAACCAGATTAAAGAGGCCAGCTGCTATGTGACCATGGACATGGCAGCTGAGATGGCCTGTGCCCAGGCCCAGGCTAGGGTGGACTTTGTTCTCCCCGACAAGCAGGTCATCACACTGGGCTCTGAGCGCTTTCGCTGCCCTGAGGCCCTTTTCCAGCCCAACCTGCTAGGCCTCAACCAGCCAGGCCTCCCACAGTTGGCCCTCCTAAGCATCAGCCGGCTGGAGGCCAAGCAACAAGAGCAGCTTCTGGCCAACGTGGTATTGGATGGTGGCAGCACCCTGTTGAATGGTTTTCCCGAGCGCCTGAGACAGGAGCTAGGCCCTGGTGCAACTGTGTTAGGCTCTCCTCACCGTGCTGCTGCTGCCTGGCTTGGGGGCTCCATCATGGCATCTCGGGACTCCTTTCAGAGCCTGTGGCTCAGCCGTCGTGAGTACGAGGAGGAGGGCCCATGGGCCATCTATAAGTACCATCTGTGAGCACATAAAACTTCTGGTTCTGCTTCCGTGGGCAATGCAGTGTGTTTTGGGCAAAGGGTGGTGTAGGAAGAGTTGGGGTCTGGGTAGGGGGTTTGAGGTGGGGGCCCTGGCACTACTAAAGCATATTCTGCCTCTGCACATGAATTCTATGGGCCATGGCAATTTTGCCCTTTCTGGAGAGGCTCCAAGTGCCTTGGCTGACACTGGCTCTGGTCTGGCCTGACCTTTACTGCACCCCAAGGGCAACCACAGAGAGTGGCTGGTGCGGGTTTTGCCCTGTTGCCCTGGTGACAAGTGCAATTACCCTTGATTGCCAGCTGGTTGCCATGGCAATTTCAAACATAATGTAATAAACCACACAGCCTAGAGTGAGTCATGATGGGGCTAGGTTGGGGGAGGGGTGGAGGTGGAGGAGCCCACTCCCCAAGCTCTAGATGAAAAGATGCTTGCCCTCCTTCATCTTGGGTCCTCTTCTAAAAGCTGAAGCCAGCCACAGGAACAACCAAGCAATTACTAAAATGGTTGCGGGCCTCGAGTGCTGCCCCCAGGACGAGTCTCTGCCAGAGTCTAGGGTTCTTAGGGAGCTGGCCTGATGGTACAGGGCCTCCTGATGACTGAATCTTGCCTAGAGTTTCATGATGGGTTGGCAGGAGCTCTTGTTGGCCAGCCAAAGTGTAAGGGTGTGGGAGTGCTGGTGTTTGGTGTCCCGGGGTGGGAGGGGGGCAGCTAAGTCCTGGATTGTGGCTTGAAGGTACAACCTGAGTTGAGGGATTAGGTTGTCCTCTGCCCAGAGTGTATACAGAGGTTCACATCCTGTTCTGGACCCAACTGTATTGCTCTGTTTAAATCCAGACTTGTGAACATTGGGCTCCCTTTTTCTCCTCAGTCCCCCAACCAGGGCAGCCTCTTGTCTGCAGGGTGACCAGGCACAGGCCTCACAGAGGCTACTGGAAAATGCCAATGCCGATTGCCCCTGCTCTTGTCCTTAATTCTGCCAGGGCTGAGGGGCCTCCCACTACCCCTCTGACCAATACGGTGGCTAGAAGCCATGGCCCCTGCCTCCATCTGGCTCAGAATAGTGGAGATAGGAATGAAGCTCTGCGTTGACCCAATCCAGGCCTAGAAGAGCTGAGAGGACAGCATTTAGCTGGTGCTGCTACCCTCTGCCCCCTGCCTTCTGCCAGAAGGGCAGTTAGAGGTTGAAGCCAAAACACTGGAGTCACCCCTGCCCTTCATGTGCCTCTTTGCCAGGGGGCTGACAGGACAAGCCATGCCCCAGCCACAACCCTGGGTTCTCATCTTCAGGTTACCCTCTCAGAGGGCAAAGATCTGGTTATCCCTACCCGCATTTGTGAAGGGATACCCTGAGATGGGGTACTGGGTGCAACCAACTATGTAGGGTTATCACAGCACCTGCCTGCCCCTGGGCATGGTCTAGTCCCTTCCATGTCCTTCTCTCACACCTTAATGGTGTTTCCCCAGATTCAGCCTCCACAGTCCTGTCAGGCAGGAAGGGAGGTGGGGAGAACCAGCAGCTCTGGGGACTAGCTACAGCATCCACACACACGTGCGAGCAAGCATGCCTGGGTGCACACAGAATGCAGACACACGTGCCCCTGAGCACCACTGCACACACTGTGCTATTGCCATCTCTCTCAGCACAAGAGCATACACACACACACACGTGTGCTCACACACCCTGCCACGTGCTCTCACCCACACACACATGGAGTGTGCACAGGACCAAAAAGAGGTGGAGTACCGCCAGCAGCAGCGGAGATCCAGGGAGTCACCCTTTTCCCTGCCTCTAAGTTCCCCATTCCAGCTTCTCCTTGGCCCCCAGGCTTCCCACTGTTGACTGCCTGGATAGCCATGACTTCAGCAAAGACACAAAATGTGTGATATGCTTCAGCTGCATCATACAACTCAGAGACCTATTGTTTCAAGGACACTGGGCAGACAACATAAAGAACTGAGTGCCAGGCCATTCATTCATTCTGCAGATATTAACTGAATAACTGAGATGAGAAGCCAGCTTTGCCCTGCAGATGCCCAGCATCCAGGAGATTCTTACCAGTGGTGGAGTTGGTGCTATGACTGAGAACCAAAGGCCTAAAGGAGGTGACCCAAAGCCAGGGAAAGATGTGAAGAGCCCTTTGACACCCCTTTTGGAAGAGAAGATATTGAGGGGGCTGTTTGAGGTAGTCATTCCTCAGGCTAGCCTTTCAGCCCCAACCTTAGCCCCAGTCTCAGCTTCCTAAGCTGAGCAGTCCCTTCTGCCATCAGCCATGGGAACTACGCAGGGTAACCAAGTCTCATTTGGGAATCCATTCAACATGGCTGAGGGTTTAGGGATGACTCCATCTTTTCAGAGGCCAGGTCAGAAGACCCACTGGAAAGAGTAAGATGGGATGGGGTTGAGTCCAGCTCCAGGTCCTGAGAGGCCTAAATCTGGCCTTCAGGGTGGTCCTCAGGACTTGTGAAAGAGGTGGTTCAGGCATTGGGTCTATCTGCCTTCCCAACAAGGGACAGAGAAATGGCCAAGGACTTCCTTCAACGCTTCTTGCTGGCAATTCTGCGCTTCCTCCAGCCAGGGGCCAGGCCTGGCAGGGCACTTCAGTGCCACTAGTCTCCCATATCTGTGTGTTCTAGTCCAGGCCACTTAGGATGATGGTGCTCATGATATGTTTGAGATTGATTAGACTCAGAAGAAACCAGAATCCACTCCATGTTGTAGGTAACTTTTATAGCTTCGGAAATTCTGTACCACATGTTGTTGCTGTTGTGAGCTGTGGAGTAGGACCTGACTCATAACGACCCCTTCTTGGGTTTCCAAGGCAGTATCACTACGGAAGTAAATTGCCCAACCTTCCTTCAAGGAGTGACTAGTGGGTTTGAACCTCCAGCCTCTGGTGGGCACTACACTACCAGAGCTCCTGCCACATAGGAGAGGGTAAACTGGCTCAGCCATCTAGGCTGGGACTTGGGATTGGAAAAGACTTTGGCCTTGCAGGATTGGGACGTGGGATGGGATAGGACGCTCTGCCTACACTGCACACTGACAATCTACTCAACCGCCCCCCCAACACACACACTCCATGTGTTCCTAGCCAGGCAATGTCAATCTGTGGAGCAGTCTGCCCTAGTGACTGCCCACGTGGTTCTGCCCATTCAGTCAAATTTGGGGAGCTGGGCAGTGCCCCATACCCTGGGGACTACTGCCTGCCAAGGGATTTTGTGCAGTTCCAGGTCTCAGGCTCCCCCTCCTCCCCAAATTCAACTCCTGCCCCTACAATGTGCATAGGAAGGTCTCTCCAGCCCTCGTTGCCGGATCGGGAGTCCAAGGGCCTAAGGGAGTTTTTGAGAGCCCAGCCAGGGCCAGGAAGGCTAACGCTCACCGGCTCAACAGCTTCGCTGCCATCAGAGTTTGCCGGCCAACGCGTGGGATCCCGGCCTCAGGCTCCTCCTGAGCCAGGGGCGGGGCCAACTGAGGGAGGCCCCGCCCCCAGCCCGCCCCCGGCCCGGGGTGCGAATCTGGTGCCGGCGAGCGGCGGGCGATGCTAGAGGTTCGCGAGCCCGAGCGGCTGCAGCTGGCGCCGCGTCTGCCCCGCGTGCCCCGAGTGGATTCTGCCCGCCGCCCCCGGAGCGCCTGGCGCCCCGCTGAGCCCGCGGTCGCTTCCTCCCCGTGACGGACCGTCGCTGCAGGTGCGGGGCGGGCCGGGGCAGGGGGTGGGAGCCTCCCGAACGCTTGTTGGGGGCTCTAGGGGATTGAGTCCCGCCGGTTCGAGGTTCGCGGCGCATAGTGCGCGGGGGCGCCGCGAGAGCTCGGGGTCCCGGCGGGGGCTGAGCGCGCGGGCTCTGCAGACCCGGGGGCGGTGTGCGGGGTCGGTCTAAAGTTCCCCTTCGCCTCGGACGTTTCGGGGGTCCCGGGGGAAGTGGGGCCTGTGCGACTTAAGTCCTGGCGAATACCCCACGCGCCTCCCCCCACTCCATCTCGATGGGCTCTGAAATGTGAAAACATTAACCCTCGAAGATTTGTGGTGTCTCTTGGGTGTGGGGGCCGAGGGCTGAGTCGTCCCTCCCCACTCTCAAAGCTGCTTCAGCCCCTCCCAGCTGCCCCCAGCCCCCTCCCTCCAGCTAAGCAGTCACTAATTTCCATGACAACCGAGAGTTCTTTATTGGCGACAACAGAAGGGGGCTGGGCGGGGCTGCTGCGGGGTGGAGAAGGAGGCCCCAAACCTCTGGGGACCGTAGCCCCTTAATCCTAGTTCCAGCTGCCGAGTTTTCTCGTGGAGGCCAGCTGGGGGTCTAGGGCACAGCGCGTGGTAGGGGTGGGGGCGACACATGTTCCCGCTGAGGTGCGGGGCTTGGTGCTCACACGTGTGCCTCCCGCATGCATGTGTGTGCTGTGCCAGCGGAGACGAGCAGCACTGGGGAAGGGGGTCAAGGTGGCACCTGGATGGGAGCAGGGCCCCTGACTTGGGGATGAGACAGTATGAGCTGAACCTGTAGTGTCTGGCAGAGACCCTGGTCTCTTGAGTCTCACCCCCCCACCAGCTCTACCAAACTGCCTTTGTCCAAACCTCTTTCCCACCCCCACCCCACCAGGTAGAGCCTGCTCCACAAGGCTCCCTCCTAGGGAGCAAGCAGGGCCCTCTGTCCCTCATCAATAGCTCAGAGCCCATACCATTCCAGCCCCTGTCCAGATCCCCCTCCCAGGTCTAGGTTTTGACCCCCTCCCAGGACCACCTGCGGAGACCTAAAACACAGTCCCCCCCCCCAGCTGATTCCTGCCAGCTCCAGCCGCCTCCTGGGCCCTAGTTTCCTCAACTGGGAAATTGGTGTCTTCTTCTTCCTTAGTGCCAGATTGGTCCCAGGGTGGGTCAGGGGTCTCTCTCCCTTTCTTTTACAGCATTTGAGATGGGCCCCCAGTGTCCTAGGTTGTCTGTTCACATATTTGCCACTGTCCCTCTATAGCCCCATGTCCTGGCCATCATTCACAGGCAGGCAGGTAGTCCTCTGTCCTGGGAGGATGCTACTGAGTCCTTGATTCTGTCCAGAGAAACTGAGGC
Organism: Orycteropus afer afer; assembly: GCF_000298275.1. NCBI lineage: Eukaryota > Metazoa > Chordata > Mammalia > Tubulidentata > Orycteropodidae > Orycteropus > Orycteropus afer. Next base: position 1,943,966 of record NW_006922085.1, on the reverse strand, counting down.
ATAGGGGGAGGGTTGTGCAGTTGTTATCAGATTGGGTTGTTTGGAATGCTGCTTCTGGCCTTCTCCTGACAGGATCCACTACAGGGGAATTAGTCTGAGTTGCAGGGGCAGGAAGGTCCTAGGGATCCAAGGCCTTGGAGAGGGCGGCAAATGAGGATGCCTGGCCTCCTCAGATGAGAGGAGGGGCTGTGAAAGGAGGCAGCCAGGTCTCCAAGCCTCATTTCCATCCTTGTGCCTTCGGCTTGCTGAATCTACCTTATTCCTTATGACAGGGAGAGGGACTAAGAGCTGCCCTGGCTGGGGGCTGTAACAGTTGACTTCTTCCTCAGGATATAGAAGCATTTGGTGCAAAAGATCCAAGCACCATGGACAGCTTCTGGCCCATGTGTTCAGAGCACATGGCCATGGAAGCCTTAGGGCTCTGGTGGGCACCCATGGGCCCCTTCAGAATCCCCTACTCACCTCTTTGTGCCTGTGCCCCTTTTCCTCTGTTTCCTCCTTGCTTCCCCTCCATCACAAGTTCTGCCTTTGTCTCCCTATGTCTCTCCTTTCTCTCTTTTCTAAAGTCTCTCAGTATCCCCACCTCCCCTTCCTTAATGGGGCTCATGTCAGAGAACCTCCCTAGTGGTGAAGGAACCAGGCCAAAGTCTAGTCTTAGAATTATTGGAGAGGGGGCCTGACCAATACCTCTCCTATTCTCCTCCCCATGTTTTTAAACTTCCATCACCATAGCAACCTTTTACTCCAGTGCCTTCCTCTGCATTTCCCCTCTTCCATCCTCAGGGAAGCAGGGGTTCAAAGATTGGGACCCCTGGTACCTGGGAGGAACTAGTTTGCTCTTGGCTCTGCCTGCAAGTTGAGGGGTCAACTTTCTAGAGGAAGCACTGGACTGAATGTCCACCCCTAAGACTGAAGAGACCCCTCCCCCTCCATACTCCCTTCTTAGAAAGAGGAGAGTAAACCCCATGGACTGTTGTCATCCATGGTTTAGCTGGAGGCTGAGGCCCCAGGGTACCTCCCTGCCCAATTCCCTGAAGCTGCTGGATAGTGAGCTAGAAGCTTGGCTTGCCTGGTGACACAAACTCTTCAGGTAAGGCCTTCACCTCCCCTGGCCCTTCCAGTGAAGCCTCAGCTATGGGCCGGGGAGGGCTTGGGCCTAGGCATGTGCATTGTAGCAGGAAACCTAGTCCCAGCCCCAGAGACTGAGTGAGTGAGCAAGGGAGGGAAGGGGCTGCCTATAGGCTGGTGTTCACAACTGCCACTAAATCGGGAGGTGTTGCCCACAGTCTTTGGGAGGCAGCTGAAGGCCTCCTGGGTGCCTGTTGAACTCTCTAGATTTACTGCAAGCTCTGGAGCCCCACATGGGGTAGGGGACCAGGGTGATGGGAAGCTCCTGTTAATTATGAGGAAAGATGGTGCCTGAACTAGCTTACTGCAGTAGAGGAAGGGGCAGGACTCAATGTGGGGTATCTGGGCCTCTTGAGCTGGCCTCTGTCCTACTTGGGCTTCCCTTGGCCAGACTTGCTCTAAGGCTGAGGTACGGCCCCATGGGGACCATTTATTACCAGGGAACAGCAGGCAGAGGTTTACTCAACAGTTGCCTGAGGCTCTATTCCAGTGGTCAGGCCCAAGAGACAAGCAGTAACTAGGGAGTGGTTGGTTGGCCCTGAGGCTTTTCTGAGAGCCAGCTAGTGGGCAGTGGCATGGTCAGGCTCTGCAGTCCTCCCAGGCTGCCTTTGGACAGCCCCCTTCCCCTGCATTCTGTTCAGTTCTTCTGCAGTCAGTGGAGGGTGTGTCACATCTCCAGGGAAATAACTGCTATATGGCTCCTGTGCTCCATGTCCTGCTGTGGACTTGAGACAGAGCCTAGGTCTTGTGTTGCCTCGTTGTTGTTGTTGTTATGTGCCATCGAGTCAGACCTGACTCATAGCGACCCCTTCTTGGGTTTCTGAGGCAGTATCATTACGGAAATAGATTGCCACATCTTCCTTCCAAGGAGTGGCTGCTGGGTTTGAACCGCCAGCCTTCTGATTAGCAGTCAAGTGCCTTAGGCACTGTGCTACCAGAGTTCACGTGTTGTCTTGAGGAGAGCTTTCTCTTCTCAGGGATTAGGTCTTGGGTACAAGGGGTGAGAAATACAAAGCCCATTCTAATACAAACAAGCAACAGAGGCTTACTGCATACACCTGAAGCCTTCCAGACAGCTGCAATGGGAAAGAGATGGTGTAGTGGGTAGGGGCAGAGAGAACCAAGGCACTAATCAGAAGTAGGGCCCCCTCCTTCTCCTCTCTCTACCTTGGAGCTAGTTCTGGGCATTCCCAAGCAGTTGGACTGGTGAGAAAGAGCAGTAATTGGCTGTGAACAGGGTAGCTAGCCATAGTGGGAGAGGGGGAAGATCTGCCCCTGTCCCTGCTCTTGCCTCTGCTCCAGCTCCAACCATCAGTCCTGCAGCATGTGGTTCCAGGCCTATCTGACTATGAACAGAAGACTGGCTTTCTGTGGTGGAGACCAAAAAAAAATCAAACTCACTGTTGTCGAGTGGAATCCGATTCATACGATCCCTCTTTGGGTTTCTGAGGCCGTATCTCTATGGAACTAGATTGCCTAGTCTTCCTTCCGAGGAGTAGGTGGTGGGTTTCAACCACCAGCCTTCTGGTTAGCAGTCAAATGCTTTAGTTACTATGCCACCATAGCTCCCAGTGAATTAGCCCTGGGCCCCCATGGGGACCAGTGCATATGTATGGCTGCAAAAAGCTGGGGCTAGGATTGGGGACATGCATACACAAAACCTCCCACACCTTCCCTGCAGGGCAAGGAACTGTTGGTGTTGGGGGTGGGGTGGAGGTTGAGGAAGGTGTCTCAGAGGAGTGACATTTTGAGTCTGGCCTTGGAGCATCAAGATTGTTTTAGACACTGTATTGCACAAACAACCTTATAACGTCAAAAATCACAATGAAAAAAGATACTCAGCCCTGGCCTCAGTACCTCACTCATAGACAGGCTGCTCCAAAAGGAAGCAAGGTGGGCAGCACCCTGGCCCACACTTTCTGCAATTGAGTGGATGCAGTCAAACTGGCAAATCACCTGTTGTTGGACATTTAGATAGTTGCCTATTTTTTTTTATGTTATAAATATCTCTGCTGTGACAAATCATAGGATTCTGATAGGAAGCTTTGGGGGAAGGGCATTCCTGCCAAAGGGAATGATATAAGCAGAGCAACAGATCTGGGACATAGGTCCCTCCCAGCTCCTCCTGGGGAACCTGCAGACTGAGGTATCACCCTCCTGCTCCATGCATGGCCTTTGGAACCCATCCTGGGAAAGGAATTGCTGCCCACCAGAGCCTTTGAGAAAACTGATGCTGTCCTCTCCCCCAGACTGTTATGGCACAGAGCAAGGCGGCTGGCAGTGGTGGGAGGCTGTGCCACTGCTCTCAGCTGCTGGAGCAGGATTCCAGCCATACTCTCCTCCCCACAGACACAGGAGCCGGACTGTGGCTGTGGTGGCAAAGACACTCAGCTGGGGATGATTTTCAAAGCTTCTCTTGTTTGCCTCTTTGATGCCTCACAAGATGGCTTAAGCCCTGACTTGAATGATGCTGATGAAATGTGTTTGCATTTCCTGAGCCTAAGCAACTCAGATGAGGGAATGATGGAATTTTATTCCCTAGTGCTGCAGACCAACTTGAGAACTGTGAAGTGGGTGCCTAGCCGCTCCACCTGAGAAATGAGCAGCAGCTAGGAGCTTATTTGGCCCTGGCCTTTGATCCCAGCTGACAGAGTCCCTCTGGCCCAAACTGACCCCTCTGGGAAGAGGAAGGGTGGTGTCTCTTCTCTACTACTCCAAGGCGTCCTGCAGGTAGGGGAGCATCTAGTTGCCCAGGCCCCAGCCCAGTACCTGTGCATAGCAAGTGCTAATCAGTATGGAGGGAGAACATGCACAGTCACCAGAGGCAGATTCAAGGCAGCCTCTCTATAGAGCTTGCTGTGGTGTGAGGGTCACACTGACAAGGCACTGTGGAGGCAGGCTCTGGGGTCAAGTCTGCAAAGGTCTAGAGACTATCACCAAGCCCCACTCCCAAAGCTTATGCAGAGCAACGGCTTTGAGAGCCTTTTCCCTTGGGTGCTGAAGTCAGCTTACCTACCACCACAGGTGAGGATTAAGCTGTAACTGGCAGGGTTGCAGAACCAGGGAGCACTATCTGCCAGGAGCACAGAATGCGTGGACCCATTAAGCCAACTGCATCTGGCCACCCTGGTGCCTCGGAACACCCAGCTCTGGCCAGACCCCCTGTGGGCTCCAGCAGCAAGGCACTGGACAGGCTTGTCTACCTCCTCCTGCTATCACCCCTGCATGCTTCCTTGGCAAACCCCTCTCTGAAAGTCTCTAAGGCCCAGGCTCAATGCTGCCTCTTCTTTAAACCTTTCCTGCTTTTTCCATCCAGATGGGGTTCTCCCTCTGAAGAATCCCCAAGTATCATGCCTGTGCAGTATTCATTAAATCAATAAAAAATTTATTAATGACTGAAATAATTTGGTAAAGGGTGTGGAGAAGGTGGCACAACTTGAAGAATGTAGCCAATGTCTGAATTGTAGATGTAGAAGTCACTGAATTAATATGTTTTGTTGTGTATATTTCCACCAAAAAAATTATTAAAATAATTACACATATAGTAACAAAAATCTAACAGAAAATTAATAGACAAAAATCCCTCTGCCACCAAATTCTTTGACCCAAAGAAAATTTTGTTTTCTTAGATGTCCTTCAGAAAAATGTTTGTGAGTGTATACCAGTATATATATATATATTTTAAATGAAATAGCACAATACCCATCACTCTTCTTTGAAGTAACCATTATCTGACCTAGGTACTTATTTCCTACCTTTTCTTTCTAGTTTTGCTACTATGTACATATCCTTAAACACCATCGGTTAGTTCCCCTGCTTTTGAACTCATGCCATATACATGAGAACCATATTGTATGTATTCTTTTTGTCTTTTTCACTTAATACTGTGTTTGTGAGATTCACCATACACTTGGGTATAGCTATTAAAAAAGTTGCCCTCAAGTTGATTCTGACTCATGGTGATCCCATGTGTGTCAGAGTAGAACTGTGCTCCATGGGGCTTTCAATGGCTGGTTTTTCAGAAGTAGATTGCCAGGCCTTTATTCTAACACTCCTCTGGACTCAGACTTGCAACCTTTCAGCTAGCAGCCAAGCACTTAATCATATTCACCACCCAAGGATTTTGGGTATAGCTATAGTCCTTTCATGTCCATTGCTGTATAATATTGGGAGCTCTGGTAGTGTAGTGGTTAAGGCATTTCGCTGCTAATCAGAAGGTTGGTGGTTCAAACACACCAGCTGCTCTGCAGAAGAAAGATGAGGCAGTCTGCTTCTGTGTAGATTTATAGCCTTGGAAGGCCAGTGAGGGGTCACTGAGTCAGATCGACTTTATGGCAGTGAGTGAGAAGCCACAATAAGGAGCTTTGGTGGTGCAGTGGTTAAAGCATTTGGCTGCTAACCAAAATTCAACAGTTTGAACCCACCAGCTACTCCATGGGAGAAAGATGAGGCAGTCTGCTTCCATAAGATTTACAGCCTTGGAAATCCTATAGAGCAGTTCTACTCTGTCCTATAGGGTCACTAGGAGTTGGAATTGACTCGATGGCAGTGAGTATGCCACAAGACATCCTTTAGTTGTTGGCTATTTGGGCTGTTTCCAGTTTTGGGCAATTAGGAATATTGCTACTATGAACATTGTTGTACGAGCATCCTGATGCACAAATATACATGTGTCTATAGGGCATATATTTAGGACTGCAGTTGCTGGTTCATAGAGTATGTTTGACTTTAGTAGTTTTACCAAACTGTGTTTCAAAGGGGAGAGTTGCCTTCTACCAGCAGTGTTATATTCTCCACATCTTCATCTACACTTGGCATCCTCAGAGTTTTATCTCACCAGTATGATGTGTGGTGGTTACAGTCCCCTTCATCTATGAAATAGCTGCAATTTAAAGAGATTTTTTAACAAAGAGATCTCTTGATAAACAACTTTTGAATGTATATAATGCCAAACTACTCTCTGATATATCAGTTTCATCATTTGTCATTGGTGGTGGCGTTAGCTGCCACTGAATCAGCCTCATGGAGATCCCATGTACAATGGGACAAAACACTGCCCAGTCCTGCACCATTCCCAAGATCAAATGCAGATGGAACCATTGTGGTCTAAAGGGTTCACTGGCTGATTTTTACAAGTAGATCTCCAGGCCTTGCTGCTTAGTCTGTCTTAGTGTAGAAGCTCCATGGAAATCTGTTCAGCATCATAAGTCTCCTGCGTGCAAGGTAAGAATTCTGCCACTGAACCACTACTACCCTTACATTCTCCCTAAGTATTGTAGCCCAAACAGCCAAACTGAGTAGCCAGGGGTGTGGCCAGAAAAGCAAGGGTAGAATCTGGGTCTGCCTATCCTTTAGTTCCTCCTGGTCTCTGCTCTTGGCTTGGCCTGAGCCAGCGTAGGCTCTCCCAGAGGCAGCCCCTGTGTTGTGAGACATGAGGAATGGTACAACTGAGCTAGAGCCACTCTATTCACAGCTCAGGGCCTGGCAATGCCGTTTGGGTGTGTGACTCTGGGTGACAAGAAGAATTATAACCAGCCATCAGAGGTGACTGACAGATATGATTTGGGACAGGTCATCAAAACGTGAGTGCTGGGCCTGGTGGGCAGGGGTGGATGGGTTAGAACTGAGGAATGAGGAGTGGAATGCAGCCCACAAGCAGCCAAGGCTGAGTAGGGTGTCTGCCAACTGCAGTGAGGAGTTTTGTGAAATCTTCCGGGCCAAGGACAAAACAACAGGCAAGTTGCACACCTGCAAGAAATTCCAGAAGCGGGATGGCCGTAAGGTGCGGAAGGCAGCCAAGAATGAGATAGGCATCCTCAAGATGTGAGTGTGAGGCTTGGGGACAGGGTGGGATAGGAGATAGCAGGGAAGGGCTTGGAGGGCAGGTGGCCCCAGACAATATCAACCTCTGGCCAGTTAATGTGCTGCAGCCTCTGGAGGCAACCAGAGCCTCTCCTAGGGGTTCACCCACCTCTAACTACTAACTCGCTGCCAGGGTGAAGCACCCCAACATCCTGCAACTGGTGGATGTGTTTGTGACCCGCAAGGAGTACTTCATTTTCTTGGAGCTGTGAGTGCAAGTCTGGGGTCCCAGGATTTCCCAGAGCCCAGAGCCTTCATCTGCCCTACCCTCTTTACCCTGGGAAAGCCCTCTTTCTGGACCCCTGGGATCCCAGGTTCCTGTGCCTTGCCCAGCCAGCTGCCTGGTGCAGGCAGCCCTCCCAAGCACTCTCCCCCACCCCTATCCTTCCCACTCTGGGCTCAGGGGCTGGTGTCCCTCAGGGCCACGGGGAGGGAAGTGTTTGACTGGATCCTGGACCAGGGCTACTACTCGGAGCGAGACACAAGCAACGTGGTGCGGCAGGTCCTGGAGGCTGTGGCCTACCTGCACTCACTCAAGATCGTACACAGGAACCTCAAGGTGAGGCCATGGTCAGCAAGTCAGTGGTCTGCCAGGCTGGGGCTGGGCAACACCTTAGGGCCTTGATTTGGCCTCTAAAGCCCTGATGATGTCTTCCTTTGTCCATCCTCATACCATTCCTGGCTGGAGTAGCTGGAGAACCTGGTTTACTATAACCGGCTGAAGAACTCGAAGATCGTCATCAGTGACTTCCATCTGGCCAAGCTGGAGAATGGCCTCATCAAGGACCCCTGTGGGACCCCCGAGTATCTGGGCAAGCAGTTGGAGGGACAGGGGCAGGATGGGATTGGGGATAGCTTCCAAGGAGCTGTTCTGGGTAGGGTAGAATGAAGTCCCCATCACAGGAAGTGGATATGTGTAGTACCAGGCAGGTAGCGGGCCCAGCCAGGCCCAATACTGACCAGCAGATGGACATTGTTTCCAGCCCCAGAGGTGGTGGGCCGGCAGCGATACGGACGCCCTGTGGACTGCTGGGCCATTGGAGTCATCATGTACATCCTGTGAGTGTATGGGCAGGCGAGTAGGCTCTCAGCTAGGCAGGGTGGGAGTCTGTGTCTGTCTTCTGGGGTGACCCTGCCCATCAATCCCCATGCAGGCTTTCAGGGAACCCACCCTTCTATGAAGAGGTAGAAGAAGATGATTATGAGAACCATGACAAGAATCTCTTCCGCAAGATCCTGGCTGGCGACTATGAGTTTGACTCTCCTTACTGGGATGACATTTCACAGGCGGGTAAGGAGGTGCCCCGCATGTGAGTAGAGTGTAGTGTGTGTGTGTGGTGGCTGTTCACATCCTTCTCTGCTGGACTCGCCTTCTGCCCCATAGCCTGCTCACCCACCTCTAGACAGTTAGATGGGGCACCCATGCATAGCCCCCTTCTGGCTTTGTCCCTAGCCAAAGACCTGGTCACTCGGCTGATGGAGGTAGAGCAAGACCAGCGGATCACCGCAGAGGAGGCCATCTCCCATGAATGGTGAGCAGGGCCCAGAAGTAGGTGGGAGGAGGAAGATAAGATTAACACCATAGTTCCCTCAGCCTCTGACCTCCTCACACCTGGCAGCCCCATCTGTGAGGCTTTGAGTGGGTGTGTGTTGGGGGGCACCCAGACATTAGGCCAGCCCAGAGGCTCTGTCTGGTAGTCCCTAGATCCCACAGAAAAGTGGTGGGCAGAGTCTCCGTGGAGGCCCAGACACACTCGAATCTTTTCTAGGATTTCTGGCAATGCTGCTTCTGACAAGAACATTAAGGATGGTGTCTGTGCCCAGATTGAAAAGAACTTTGCCAGGGCCAAGTGGAAGGTAAGTCTGGGATGGCTTTCTTTCCTGGTCTGACCCCAAATACTTCTTTGCTTCATTGTTTCTTGCCTACACCACACAAACTTTTCTTCGGTCATCAGGGATGGCTACAGCCATGGTCACTGCCTTAAAGCAGGCTTGCTGAGCAGCTGGGTCCTTGGCTCTAGGGTGCTTGGAGGCAGCTGGGGGCATCACAGAAGAGGCTGGGTTTGGCTACTACCAGGGAATGAGTCCAGCTTCTGAAAGCCTTTCCCCACCATCCTCCTTTCAGAAGGCTGTCCGAGTGACCACCCTCATGAAACGGCTCCGGGCACCGGAGCAGTCCAGCACTGCTGCAGCCCAGTCTGCCCCAGCCACAGATACTGCCACCCCTGGGGCTGCAGGCGGGCCCACAAGTGCAGCTGCAGGTGGGGCCGCCCCAGCACCAACAGCAGAGGGTGCTGCTGCTCTTGCGACAAAGAGTGAGAATATGGCCTCCGTAGACCGTAGTGCCACCCCAGCCACAGATGGCAGTGCCACTGATGGGAGCATTACCCCAGCCACAGATGGGAGCATCACTCCAGCCACTGATGGGAGTGTCACCCCAGCCACTGACAGGAGTGCCACTCCAGCCACTGATGGGAGAGCCACACCAGCCACAGAAGAGGGCCCCATGCCCACCACCCAAAGCAGTGCCACATCGGCCCCCAAGTTAGCTGCCACCCCTGAGCCGGCTCTGGCCCAGCCGGACAGCACAGCCCCAGAGAGTGCAACAGGCCAGGCCGTACCCTCTAGTAAGGGGGAAGAGGCTGCTGGCTGTGCCCAGGCATCTCAAAGGAAGGAGACCAGCTGAGTGGGCAGGCTGGTGGTTGGGAAGGTGGGGGATGGCAGGAGGGTGGGAGAGTGGATGGGGGCTTCTCACTGTACATAGTCACTGGCATGATGCCCCCTTCCCTGACCTGCCCCTCTGCCCCTGAGTGTGGGGCATACCCTGCAGCCACGGGAAAGCAGTTTCGTCTCCCGTGTGTATGTATGTGAGTGGTGGGCAGGCCAGAGGCAGGGTGGGCCCCAGCCCCTGCATGGATTCTTTGTGGCTTTTCAGTCTTTTGCTAGCTTCACCAGTTTTCTGTTCCTTGTGGGATGCTGCTCTAGGGATACTCAGGGGTGCCCTGCTTCCTTTCCCTTCTTGCCTCATAATTACCCCATTAGGCCCTGCGGGCCTGCTTCTCTCCTAGGCCCCAAACTCAGGTGGATTTTCCATGAGACCTACCCTTCCAGCGAGGCCCTGTCAGCACTCTTAGGCTCCTGCACATGAAGATGTGTGCCTGTGATATGTGTCATGCTCTAGGAGTGGACACAGGCTGAAATGGAGGATGTTGAAATCTAGAGCAGTGTTCTTTGAGACAAGACTGGTTGCAAGAACCCATGGGGACTCTCAGAAGTGGAAAAGAGTGAGTAGGACAGTAGAAGCTTCCATCTTTGGCCCTTGGAAGACCATCTCAAGATCCTTGTGTCATTTCCTATCCTGGGTCCTGCAAAGGGTTGCCTTAGACCCCAAGTCTCCTAAGTGTATAAGGAGCAATAAGGATGTGACAGTGAGACTTGGGAAGGCAGAGTGCAGGCCTAGTACCCAGTACTCCAGCCCAGCTGGGTCCTTACCCTGGGCCAAACAGAAGGTTGATATCTCCTCTCTCTTCTCAAATGCCTTCCTCCTCAGGCTCAGCCCTCAAATCCTCTCCATCTCATAGCAGTGCCCCATAGTCTGATCTGAGGGTTTATCCTTTACACAGGCATGTTTTCTTCCCCCTCTCCCCCCACTTTAACAAAATGGAGTGGAACCCCTCTCTTTGTACAGCCCACTTCCCCTTACTTCAGGGCTTGGAGGGAGGCCCAGGCACCTCTGAGCTGTGCTGAGTTGCTTTTGTTGGGGTGAGGAAATAGAACAAGGCCCCCCAATTCCCTAATGGATGCTCCTGGCAGGTACCCATTGTCAGACCCCACTAGTCTGGGCAGGCTGCCATACCAATCCCAGTCCCTTCTCAGCACTCCATGGCAGTCCTGCCCTTCTCCCTGCATGCCTGTGGGTCTGCTCTGGTGTGTGTGTGTGAAGGTTGGTGGGCTAACTGTGTGCCTGCAGATACCGGCAAATAAACGTCACCCTGCCAAAGCCTCTGGCCACCCTCTTGCCTTTGCTTCCTCTATCCTACTTGGAAAGGGCCCTTGGAAAATAGTGGGAAGGGGGAGTCTGGGAACAGATTCAGTAGAGGCCTGTGCTCAGTGCCATGACTTGGCTGAGTGAAGATAATCCCACCACAGCATGTTTCTCTCTGGCCCCTTGGTGTGGGGGTAAGGGGGAGAGTTGCCTCTGGACTGTAGAAATCCATGTGGGTAGGAGGTCCTGGGCTGTTCTAGTGATTCCTGTTGTCTTGATTTGGGCATAGAGCTGGAACCCACCCAGGGTCAGCCAACACAGAGAGAGCCATTGCCTGTGACCAAAATAGGCTTCCTTGGGCTGGGGAGAGGGTGCAGGGTGGGTATCACACAAAGGTTCTCTGCTGCCCTGTGTGTTGATTTCTCCTTTCTGTGAACACCTCTGCTTTCCACACAGGCCCAAACAAAAGACTTCCTTCTGGGGCTCCTTCGGCTGGAGCAGATCAGCTTTAAATTATGAAGCTCTATATAAAGGTTCTCCTGGGGAAGGGAAAAGATATGCTAAAGATAGGGTGAAAACCCATGGGCCACATGGAGACTTGCATCAGCCCAGGTGAACTTACCAGGGATGCAACTCTCTCAGGGTGGACCTCAAAGATAACTTCTCAGATGTGGGAATGAGAAAAGGGTTTGTTAGTCCCTGGTGTTAGTCATTTGTCTATAAACATCAGGACCTCAAAAATTCCTATATTCTGCAGTCCCAGGGGCAAAACTGACCCTCAGCTCTTGGGAGCTAAGAGCTAGTCAAGGTACTGGCCCTAAGCCCTAGGCCTCCAAACTCAGGGATGTCATTCTTTGCTTAGATAAAACCAGTGTGAGGCTGGAATGTACTGAGGGTAGGGCTTATGTGTCATCTTTCCAGGACCACTCTGAGCCTGAGGGCTGATAGGGTGGAGCATTCACTTGGCCTGTGGAAACTATGGGCAGCTATCTGATAGTCCACTACTGCCCAGGGCCTATGGAGCTCGCTCCCCGTAGGGACCATCGTCCCATCCTCCCAAGGCCACTGTCTTCTCGACTCTCCTGAGCCGCAGAAAAAACTGTCGAGGGAGAACAGGGATGAGAGTCCTATGTCCAGCCCACCTCCTATCAAGTCTGGCTTGGGATCAGAACACCCTGCCTCGAGAAAGGCCCGGCCAGTGGTGCGGCTGTTCCCTGTTCTGATGCTCTGGGGATACCAGATGAAGCCCGGGAGCCGACTGGGGGCGGCCGGAAGCCCTGGAGGCTTGGGACAGAACCCAGGCAGTGCTCCGCTCTAGGCTTCTCAACAACAGCACGCGAGCTGCCAAATCCCGCCCCTGAGGGTTTGCCCAATCCAGGCCCAATCTTCAGACTCTGCCGCCAGAGTTTGATGTCGTCATTTCTGGTACGGCCCCGGAAGCCGCGCAGCGGAGCCAGATTTGAAAAGACCTAGGGTGTCGGGGAACTGCGGCGTGCCGCGGTTTCCTTGGCTATCCTGACCACTTGAGTCCCCCTGCTATGCCTATCCGTGCGCTATGTACCATCTGCTCCGACTTCTTCGACCACTCCCGCGACGTAGCCGCCATCCACTGCGGCCACACCTTCCATCTTCAGTGGTGAGTGAACGCGGGAGTCGGGGCCCGTTGCTCGCTCCAGTGCGGCCTCCGGGAGGTGGGGCCTCAAACCTTCCAGCGACCGGACCCCGGAGCCCAGGTGGGTGATGAGGACGTCACTAGACAGAGCCCCACTGGAGGCTTCCCGGAGAAGGTGACACTTGGGCCGAGTCCGGGGAAGGGACTTCCGTAATCATCTGTGGAAAGGGGTCTGACTTCAAACTATTAGTCCGGGCAGGCGTGAGCTTTTACCACATTAACGAGCCCTTTTTCTTCTTGATAGAAATCTAGTAGGCCCCTGCCTACGTGGAGAATTTGTTTTGTCTTACTTGATGGTTTGGAGTGGTTCTGTCTAGAATTATCTTATTGGCCAGACGTCCCAGTGTATTCATCAATGGCAGCAAACCCAGAATAACATCAAAGGGCAAGGAGGTGGTTCTCATTGAGAAGTCTTGCTGACTCTGTGGGACCATTCTGTTGAATGCATAGCTAGTGTGAAAAGATACCTTAGCAGGTGTGGACAGGCTGGTTTGGAGTTCTCAGTGAAGGAGTTAAACAAAGTGATTCTTGGGCACTTTAGGGGCAAAAGACTCCAGGAAGCAGAGAATCACGCTGCTGGCAGATCTCATAGTGCATTTTCCCTCACAGGACCCTTTACTGGCTAGGCAGTGTTCAGAGCCCTGTTGCTGACAGCCTGAGCATCATGCTGAGGGAGCTACTGCTGTGCTGTCAGACAAAATCAAGCCTCTCAGTGCTCTTCTCTATTTACTGTCTGCATGCTCTTCTTCCATCCTTTTATTTTCAAGTCTTCTCTGTACTTATATTTTACATGTGTCTCTTGAAAACAGCATTGAGTTGGACTTTCAAAGAAAATTAAGTCTGATTGTCTTTGTATTTAACTAGAACATTTATAGTCTACTTAAACTTATTGCAATTACTGGGGTATTGGGGTTTAGAGGTTTAAATCTCGTTTTATCTCTTGTTGTTAGGTGCTGTCAAGCCAACTCTGATTCATAGCAACCCTATGTATAACAAAACAAAACTGTCTAGTTGTGCGCCACCCTCATAATCCTTGTTATACTTGAGCCTATTGATGCAGCCATTATATCAATCCATCTTGTTGAGGTTCTTCTCCTTTTTCACTTACTCTCTAATATACCAAGCATGATATCCTTCTCCAGGGAGTGGTCCCTTCTGACCACATGACCAAAGTAGGTGAGACAAAGTCTGGTCATTCTTGCTTCCAAGGAGCTTTCTGGCTGCACTTGTCCAGGACAGATTTGTTCGTTTTTCTAGTCCATGGCATTTTCAGTATTCTTCACCAACACCACAATTCAAAGATCAACTTTTCTTTGGTCTTCCTTATTCACTGTCCAGCTTTCACACATGAGATGATTAAAAATACTATGGCTTGGGTTAGGCCCATCTTATCTTCAAAGTGACATCTTTGCTTCTTAACACTTTAAAGAGGTCTTTTGCAACAGATTTGCCCAGTTCAGTATGACATCTCAATTTTTTTTTTTAATTTTTATTGTAATTTGGGTAGAAGTTTACAGAGCAAATTCACTTTCCATACAGCAACTCCCATATACTTAGATTCATGACATAGACTGCAATTTCCTATAATGCAACAGCTCCCCTCCCACTTCCTCCCTATAGTTACCTCTTCTCTGTGTCCTTCCCTCCCATACACTCTTGCCCCCCCACCCAGCTGTCTCCCTGTGCATACACAGCCCTATTCTCCCATGATTGATCTCTCCAAGGATTGTATCTGTCTAATGTAAATGTTCAGCTCATATGCCTGTCTTTTGTTTGGCTGGAAGCCACAGGAGTGGGTTCAGTTCCAGACCTGAAGGGCAGCTAGGGGCCATAGTCTCAGTGGTTCCATCAGTCTCTATCAGACCAGCAAACCTTGACATCTGATTTCTTGACTGCTGCTTTCATGGATGTTCATTGTAGATCAAAGTAAAATGAAATCCTTGACAACTTCAATCTTTTCTCCATTTATCATGATATTGCTTATTGGTCCAGTTGTGAGAATTTTTGCTTTTTTATGTTGAGGTGTAATCCATACTACAGACTGTAGTCTTTGATATTCATCAGCAAGTGCTTCAAGTAATCTTCACTTTCAGCAAACAAGGTTGTGTCCTCTGCCTATCTCAGGTTGTTAATGAGTCTTCTTCCAATCCTGATGCCGCTTTCTTCTTCATATAGTCCAGCTTCTCACATTAGTTGCTCAGCATACAGACTGAGTAAGTATGGTGAAAGATACAGCCCTGAGGCACACCCTTCTTGATTTTAAACTATGCAGTATCCTCTTATTCTGTTTGAATGACAGCCTCTCTTGATCTATGTACAGGTTAGGTTCCTCATGAGCACAATTAAGTGTTCTCAAATTTCCATTCTTCACAATGTTACCCATAATTTGTTATGAGCACATAGCCTTTACACAGTCAATAAAACACAGGTAAACACTGTCTAATAGAGCCTGGTGAGACCCCTAAGACTATGGCCCCTAGTTACCCTTCAGGTCTGGAATTGAACTCACTCTTACGGCTTCCAGCCAAACAGTAGACGAGCATAAAGGGTAAAAATTTACATCAGGTAGATACACTCCTTAGAATGATCAATCATGAGAGAACAGAAGGACAGTATTTGCAAAGGGAGATAGCTTAAGGTGCAGGAAGGCATAGGAAAGAAAGACATAGGGAAGAGGTAACTATAGGGAGGAAATGGGAAGAGAGCTGCTATATTGTGGGGAATTGTAGTCAGTGTCATGAAACAAAATGTGTGTGAACTGCTGTATGAAAAATGAATTTGCTCTGTAAACTTTCACCCAAATAACAATAAAAATTAAAAAAATGTACACATCTTTCTGGTATTCTTTGCTTTGAGCCAAGATTCATCTGACATCAGCAATGATATCCCTCGTCCCACATCCTCTTCTGAATTCAGCTTGCATTTCTGGAAGTTTCCTGTCAATATACTGCTGTAACCATTTTTGAATTATCTTCAGCAAAACTTTACTTGTGTGTGATGTTAATGATATTGTTCAATAATTTCCACATTCTGTTGGATCATCTTTCTGTCAAATGGGCACAAATATGAATCTCTTCCAGTTAGTTGGCCAGGTAGCTCTCTTCCAGATTTCTTGGCATAGACAAGTAAGCACTTCCGGTGCTGCATCCATTTGTTAAAACATCTCAATGGGTATTCCATCAATTCCTGCAGCCTTGTTTTTTGCCAATGGCTTCAGTGCAGCTTGGACTTCTTCCTTCAGTACCATTGGTTCGTAATCATATGCTACCTCCTGAAATGGTTGAATGTCAACCAAATCTTTTTGGTACAGTGACTCTGTACATTCTTTGCGTCTTTTGATGTTTTCCTGCATCAGTCAGTATTTTGCCCACAGAATCCTTCAGTATTGCAACTCAAGTCTTGCATTTTTTCTTCAGTTCTTTCAGCTTGGGAAATGTCAAGTGTGTTTTTCTCTTTTGGTTTTCTAATTCCAGGTCTTTGCGCCTTCCATTATAATACTTTGCTTTGTTTTCTGGAGCCATCCTTTGAAATCTTTTGTTCAGCTCTTTTATCTCTTCATTTCTTCCATCTACTTTAGCTACTTTCTTTTAAAGAGCAAGTTTTCAGAGTGTCTTCTGACATCCATTTGGTCTTCCTTTCCTGTGTTTTTAATGACTGTTTGCTTTCTTCATGTTTGATGTTCTTGGTGTCATCCCAAACTCATTTGGTTTTTGGTCATTTGCATTTGTTCAATGCATCAAATCTATTCTTCAGATGATCTCTAAATTCAGGTGAGATGTAATCAATGTCATATTTTGGCTCTCATGGACTTGTTTCAATTTTCTTTAGCTTCAACTTGAACTTGCATATGAGCAATTGATGGTCTGTTTCACAGTCAGCTCCTGACCTTGTTTTGACTGATGATACTGAGCTTCTCCATCGCCTCTTTCCATAGATGTAGGTCAATCTGATTCCTGTGTATTCCATCTGGCAAGGTCCATGTGTATAAATACTGTTTATGTTGTTGAAAAAAGTATTTGCAATGAATAAATCATTCATCTTGCAGAATTCTATCAAGTGATCTCCGGTGTCATTTGTATCACCAAGGCCAGCCGTATTGTCCAACTACCAATGATTCTTCTTTGTTTCTCACTTTCACATTCCAATCATCAGTAGTCATCAGTACATCTTGATTGTATGTTTTGTAAGTTTCACACTGCAGAAGTTGGTAAAAAAATCTTCAATTTCTTCATCTTTGGCCTTAGTGGTTGGTACACAAATTTGAATAATAGTGGTATTAACTGGTCCTCCTTGTAGGTGTGTGGATGTTATCCTATCACTGACAGCATTGTGCTTTAGGATTGATCTTGAAACAGTCTTTGTGGTGATGAATGTGACACCATTCCTCTTCAATTTGTCTTTCCCAGCATAGTAGATCATATGATTGTCTGATTCAAAATGTCTGACGTTTTCATGGTCCACTTAGTCCCTTGGACTACTTGTTTCCATGTATCTTTTGTTTTCTTCATTCTTCTTTGCTCCAGACAAGGGGAGACCCACTGTTGCATATAGATAGCTGCTTCAAGCTTTTAAGACACCAGTCGTTACTAACCAAAGTAGGATGTAGAACAATGTTTTTGTGTAACCATCCAGTTCTTCTGGACTCATGGCAAAGGAAGCAATTGTTCATGGAGTTAACAAGACACATATTCCATTTCCTCTTCCTTGTCTTGACTCGCCTTCCTCTTTTGCTAAAATATGTGTTTTTAACCTACCAGGTTCAAATGTTAATTTTTCATTATTCTAGGCATCTTTGGTGGTAGTGATAGTGTGGGCATTTTTCCACTTGCTATACTTCCTTTCGGGAGCTCTGGTGGCATAGTGCCTAAGGCATTTGACTGCTAACCAGAAGGCTGACAGTTCAAACCCACCAGCCACTCCTTATAAGGAAGGTTGGGCAATCTACTTCCTTAGTGATACCACCTCGGAAACTCAAGGAGGGGTCACTGTGAGTTGGATCCGACTCGACGGCATTGAGTTTGGTTGTTTTTTTGGAATACTTTCTTTCTGGAACTCCCAATTTATATGTATATTAGATAGAACATTTTACAGTATCTTCTGTGTTTCTTACCATCTCATCTGTTATTTTTCCATCTTTTTAATTCTCAGTATTTCCTCTAAGCTAGCGTTCAGTTTAATAATTCTTCACCTGTGTCTAAACTTGTTAAACTCATCTATTGGATTCTTAGGAGCTCTGGTGGCGTAGAGCCTAAGGCATTTAACTGCTAACCAGAAGGCTGGCGGTTCAAACCCACCAGCCACTCCTCAGAACGTAACGTAAATCTGTTACGTGATTTCTTTTTGGTTTCTAATTCAGTACTGATATTTTCAAGCTTAATTTTTATTTCTAGCATGACTACATTGTGGTCTGTGTTTGATAATTCTAATATCTGAAGCCTTTCTTGGTATGTTTCTCTGATTTTCTCTCAAAGAGTTTTTTTCTTTGTGTGCTTATTTACTTAAAAAAATGTTATCACAGTGTACTGTAATTACAGAAAAGTACATATATTATGAGTATCTTACTTGCAAAACTTTCACAAACTGAACACACTCATACAAGCAGAATTCACATCAAGCAGCAGGACAATATCAGCACCCCAGGAGCCTCCTCATTCTGCCTTCCAATTACCCCCACTTCCACACAGAGTATATCTTCTAGCAGCATAGAGGAGTTTTGCCTTTTTTTTTTTTTACTTTACGTAAATGGAGTCATACAGAATGTAGTTTTTTTGTGTCTGACTTATTTTTCTCAATGTTTATGTGATTCATTCATAATATTATTTTTAGTTGTACACTCATTCATTCTTATTGTTGTGGAGTATTCCATTGTGTTTGATTAGCTTTGATTATATGCTATATAGGGTGTTTGAAAAATAATTTATAGGAAACACTTGAGGCCTAAGATGATAGTATCTTCTTCCAGAGAGCCTTTGTTTCTCCCTGGTCCCAGTCTGCATTGTTCTACATCCTGCTTTGGTGAGTAGTACCTGGGGTCTTAAAAGCTTGCAAACAGCCATATAAGATACAACAATTGGTCTCTCCTCCAGAGCAAAGAAGAATGAATGAAGAAAACCAAAGGCAGATGGACACAATTAGTCCAAGGCACTAGTGGTTCATATGAGCCTCAGCCTATATCACCCTGAGACCAAAAAACTAGATGGTATCTGGCTACTGTCAACTACTCGGAAAGGGATCAAAATAGGAAATCCTGGATAAAGTGGG
Source organism: Orycteropus afer afer (assembly GCF_000298275.1). Taxonomy (NCBI): domain Eukaryota; kingdom Metazoa; phylum Chordata; class Mammalia; order Tubulidentata; family Orycteropodidae; genus Orycteropus; species Orycteropus afer. The sequence continues at coordinate 1,925,058 of NW_006922085.1, read as the reverse complement.
AGAAAAATGTGGAACAAAACTCAAAATCATAAAAAAGACCAGAGTTACTGGTGTAATAGAGACTGGTGAAATCCCTGAGACTATGGCCCCAGTGACTCTTTGGGCCTAGAATTGAACTTACTCCTGTGGCTTCTAGCCAAACTAAAGATAGGTGAATAAGGTGAACATTTATACCAGGTAGGTATGGTATGGGAGCCTGGAAGGCAGTATTCGCACAGGAAGATAGCTCAGAGAACAGGAATGCATAGGATAGAAGGACATAGGGAAAGGGTAACCATAAGGAGGAAGTAGGAAGAGAGCTTTTACATTATAGGGATTGCAGTTAAATGTCATGAAACAAAATGTGTGTGAACTGTTTGTGTGGAGAATGAATTTGCTCTGTAAACTTTCACCCATATCACAATAAGAAAGAGAAAGAACATAATGCTCAAAGCAGACCTTTTTTTTACTAGTTAAGCTAAACTATTTGGTTTTAAGAAGACTTCAGGAGATATTTTTGGTTTAAGGTTTAAAGATTATCATAGGGCATTAGTTTCAGGGATTCATCCACCCTCTATGACTCTAGAAAGTCTAGAGTCCATGAGAATTTGAAATTGTATTCTATATTTTTCGTCTTTTCATCGGGATTCTTCTATAGAATCTTTGATCGAAATGTTCAGTAATAGTAGCTGGGACCATCCAGTTCTTCTGGTCTCATGGCAAAGGAGGAAGTTATGCATGGAAGCAATGAGCCATGCATTCCATATCCTCCTCCTGTTGCTAACTTTCTTCTGTTGTCCCAGGTGAATAGAAATCATTTGTGCCTTGGATGGCCACTTGCAAGCTTTTAAGACCCCAGGCACTACATAACAAACTACAAGGTAGAACAGAAGCACTAAACATGTTATTTAGGCTGATTAACTGGGAGGTCCCATGTAAGTATGACCCTAAACTCCAAACCAAGGAACCAAATCCCATGAGGTGCTTGGTTGTACATAAGCAGCCTTGGCAGCTACTCTTATTTTGTTGTTGTTTTTGTAAATATAGCGCACTGATAAAGGGAAAGGTAGGGTCACATAACCAATTATTGTAACTTTTGCCAATTCAGCTTTTTACAGGTGTACAACTTATTGACAATAATTACAGTTATCAGCTGTGTGACCCTACCCTTCCTTTAATCAGTGTGATTATTCCATCATCATTAACACTCCCCTGCCCCATAACCACGAATAAACTTTGGTCTTTGTGCATTTGCCTTTTTTTATCTTCTGATATAAGTGAGATCATACAATATCTGTCCTTTTTGTGACTTATTTTCCTCAGCATAATGTCTTCTAGCTCCATTCATAATGTAGCATGTTATCAAGACTGTATTTCTTCTACTGGCTGAGTAGTATTCCATTATATGTATGGGCCACTTTTTTTTTTTTCTTTTTTAATGTAATTTGAGTTAAAGTTTACAGAGTAAATTCATTTTCTTTTTTTCAAATTCATTTTCTATACAGCAATTCATACACATTTTGTTTCATGACATTGACTGCAATTCCCCGTGATAGAACAGCAGCTCTCTTCCCACTTCCCCCCAGTGGTTACTTCTTCCCTGTGTCCTTTTTTCCTATGCATTCCTGCCCTCTGAGTTATCTTCCTATGCAAACGCTGCCTTGATCTCCAAGGAGTGTATCTATCTACCTGATGTAAATATTTGCCCTATATGCCTGTCTACTGTTTGGCTGGAAGCCACAGGTGTGAGTTCAATTCCAGACCTGAAGGGTAACTAACCAAAACCAAACCAAACTCACTGTTGCCAAGTCGGATCTGACTCATAGAGACCCCTCGGGTTTCCGAGGCAGTGTCACTACGGAAGTAGATTGCCCAGTCTTCCTGCCTAGGAGTGGCTGGTGGGTTTGAACAGCCAGCCTTCTGGTTAGCAGTCAAAATGCCTTAGGCACTAGGCTACCAGAGCTCCTGAAGGGTAACTAGGGGCCATAATCTCTGGGATCTCACCAGGCTCTATCAGACCAGTAAATATTCTTTTTTATGATTTTGAATTTTGTTCCACATTGTTTTCCAACTCTATCCAGGATCACCTACACTCATCCCTTTCTGAGTGGTTGATAGTGGTCACCACTGGGCTTCATCTAGTTCTTCTGATGTCATAGTCATATAGACTGAGCTTCTTATGGTCCACTAGTCCCTTGCACTAATTGTTTCCATGTGTCTTTAGTTTTCTTTGTTCTTTGTATGTGCCACGTTTTGTTTATCCCTACATCTGTTGATGGATATTTAGGTTGTTTCCACCTTTCGACTATTGTGAATAGTGCTGCCATGAACATTGGCATCTGCTTTCAAGTCTTTTGGATATCTACCGATGAGTGGACTTGGTGAGTCATATGGTAGTTCTATTTTTAGTGTCTTGAGGAACTGTCACAGTGTTTTCCATGGCTGTACCATTTTACCATTAATGTAAAATGGTTAAATCCCACCAGCAATAGATAAGGATTCCAGTTTCCCTACATCTTCACCAACATTAGTGATTTTGAGGGTTTTTTTTTTTAATATCTCAGCTATCCTAGTGGGAGTGAAATGGTATCTTATTGTGGTTTTGAATTGCATCTCTCCGATGGCTAATGATGTTGAGCATCTTTTCATGTGTTTGGTGGCCATTTGAATGTCCTGTTTGGTGAAATGTCTGTACAAGTTCTTTGTCCATTTTATGATTGGGTTATTTGTCTTTTTGTTGTGGAATCTTTCAAGTTTTATATATATTTTGGTTATTAGCTTCTTGTTTATGTATGGTTTCTGAAGATATTCTCCTATTGGTAGCTTGTCTCCCTGTCCTCCCATGATCATGGGGTTTATTAGGGAAGTAACAGGTTACAATGCAGGTTTAGGAACACTCTCAGGATACAATTCTTTGATCAGGACAGTCTCTTCTCTGCTATACCTTCAGGTATACCTCTCTGGCCTTTGGCCTTTCAGCCCAACCTCTTCCCTGCTCAGGCAAGTGTTACAAAGCTCTTTTAGCCCTGCCAATAGGTACACCTATGTGTACCCTACTCTGCCCGGAAGTCTCCTGCCCAGGGGCACTCAGCTTTCTCACTCCATGGGCTGGCAAGGTCGCTGCTCTGTCTTGTGCCTCTTCATTCCTCTGCTACCATTTCTTAGCTAGGCATCTTGGCCAGGGCATCTTAGCCAGGGCATCTCTGGCAAGGAGGTCCAACGCAGGAATCTTGCGTCCAAGAGCTCAGGTCCAGCTCTTCTCTCTTGATGGTAGTGAGATCCCCCTTTCTGCCTCTACCAACCAAACCAAACTCATTGTCGAGTCGGATCCAACTCATAGCAACCCCTCCTTGGGTTTCCGAGGCAGTATCACTACGGAAGTAGATTGCCCAGTCTTCCTTCTGAGGAGTGGCTGGTTTCTGCCTCTAGGAAGGCTCATTTTAGGCCTGGCAGAACGACAGAACTAACCAATCCATACATTAGAGTTCCATACACCTTATTTGCATGGTCCCAGCCAGTAATCTAGTAGGAGTCACAAAGACCATGGCTAGAAAAGCTATACCAAGTAATTCACTGCACCACACTCATGATGAGATTGTAATCACCTCTGTGGTGGTATCTACTATAAGCAGGTAAGTAGTTGCCCTTGGGCTGTGGCCTGCTTCCAGTATATACGGAGAGGCTTTGAGAAAGATCTCTTTAACTTTTGACATTGGAACTGGCATTTGGCTGAGTCTTCATCTCCAGTTCCTGGACTTGAACCAGTAGTCTGCTGTGTTTTCCTGCTGATACTGGGACTGCCATTTTACCTGTCACCCTTGGGATCATCAGCCTCAGTATCCAGCAGCTGCATGAGTCAGGAAAAGCCTCCAGCTACAGTGGTCCTGGAACAGAAAGAAGAGCTGAAGACCAAAGTCAAGGGGCCTTCACCCAGCCGCTAGAGCTAGCACTTTGAACTTGGACTTTTATCCTCCTAAACTGTAAGAGCGTAAATTCCTGTTTGTTAAAGCCATCTGCTTGTGGTATTTCTGTTATAGCAGCACTAGAGAACCAAGATACTCACTAACATTTACTATTTTCTGTTTTTTTCTTTTTGTCTTAGCTATCCTACTCATTGTGGCTTTGATTTGCATCTCTCTGATGGTTAATAATGCTGAACATCTTTTCATATGTTTGAAGGCAATTTGAATCCCCTCTTTGCTGAAATGTCTATTCAAGTCCTTTGTGCATTTTATGATTGAGTTATTTGTCTTTTTGTTATTAAGCTGTCAACATTTTATATATATAATATATATATATATATATATTGGGTAGAAAAAATATATATATACATGATTTTTATCAGATATATGGCTCTTGATAATCAACTCAGTGGCAGTAAGATATGGATTCTGAAGATATTCTCTCAATTGGTAGCTTGTCTTTTTTCTTTTTTGGATTAAGAAAAACTTTATCATTTTTATGAGGTCCTGCAGTGCAGTGAATTACTTAATATGGCCCTTCTAGCCATATCTTGGGAGCTCTGGTGGTGTAGTGCCTAAGACTTTTTGACTGCTAACCAGAAGGGTGACAGTTCAAATCCACCAGCCACTCCATGGAAGGAAGATTGGGCAATCTACTTCTGTAAAGATACCACCTCAGAAACCTAGGGAAGGGTCAGTATGAGTAGAACCAACTTGATGGCAGTGAGTTTGGTTTTTTTGGTCTAGACGTATCTTTGTAATTCCCACCAAATGATTGGGTGGGGTTAAGTAAATGTGAGGTGCTTGTGACCCACCAAGGGGGATTGAGTAGCTTGCTAATAATGTAAATAAAGTTCCTGTGGTGGTAGGGCCATGCAAATAAGGTATATGGAACCCTAAAGTAGGAAACATGGTTTTGCCACACACACACACCCCCCCCACTAGGCTTAAAATGAGCTATCCTTCATGGTGAGGAGCTCTAGTGGCACAGTGCCTAAGGCACTTGATTGCCAACCAGAAGGCTGGCTGTTCAAACTCACTGACTACTCCAGGGAAGGAAGACTGGGCAATCTATTTCCTTAAAGATTTACTGCCTCAAAGGGTGGTGGAAAAGGGGAATCTCATTACTATCAGGAAACAAGAACCAGGGGTGGAGCATGTCCTTTGCACCCTAGATCCCTGCACTGAAACTCCTCAACCCAGGAGACAAAGAGCTGTAACACTTTGCTGAGATGCTGAGAGATAGTGAGAAGTAACAGCAAATAAATGGTGCTAGCAGAAGCAGGAGGCATGGTAGCAGACAGTGCAGTGGGCTTCCAAACCCATGGGGTAGCTTGTCTTTTCACATTTTTGGTAAAGTCTTTTGAAGAACAAAAGTTTTTGTTTGTTTGTTTTTTAATTTTTATTGGGATTTTGGTGAAAGTTTACAGAGCAAATTCACTTTCCAGCTAGCAATTCACATACACTTAGTCTCATGACATTGACTGCAATTTGCCACAATGCAATAGCTCCCTTCCCACTTTCTCCCCATAATCACTTCTTCCCTGTGTCCTTCCCTCCATGCACTCCTGCCCCCTGAGTTGTCTCTCTGTGCATATACGCAGCCCTTCTATTATCCCATGATTGATCTCTCCAAGGAGTGTATCTACCTAATATAAATGTTCAGCTCATATGCCTGTGTTTTGTTTGGCTGGAAGCCACAAGACTAGGTTCCATTCCAGACCTGAAGGGCAGCTAGGGCCCATAGTCTCAGTGGTTCCAACAGGCTCTATCAGACCAGCAAACCTGGTTCCTTTTTTTTTTTTAATGATTTTGAGTTTTGTTCCACATTGTTCTCCCACTTTATCCAGGATCTCTTACATAGATGCCCCTCTGAGTGATTGACAGTAATAACTGGGCACCATTTAGTTCTTCTGGTCTTATATAGGCTGAAGATCGCAGGGCATACCAGTCCCTTGGACTAATTGTTTCCATGAATCTTTGGTTTTCTTCATTCTTCTCTGCTCTGGACAAGGAGAGACTCATCGTTGTATCTAGATGGCCACTTGCAAGCTTTTAAGATCGCAGTCGCTACTTGCCAAAGTAGGATGTGAAACAATGTTTTTGTGTAGTATGTTATGCCAGTTGAGCTTGATGTCCCCTGCGACTATGGTCCCAATTCCACAGGTCCAACTACTCACTTTCTTTTGAGGAAAAAAGTTTTTAATTTTCACAAGGTCCCATTTATTTTGTCTTTTGCTGTTTGTCCTTTTGTTATCACATTAAATAATCCATTGTTGAAAGAGTTCTGACAGCATTGTTTTGCTTGTTCTTCTAAGAATTTTATGGTTTTAGTTCGGACATTTAAGTCCTTAATCCATTTTGAATTTGTTTTGTGTATGGTGTGAGGCAGGGATCCTGTTTCTTTTTTCTGCATATGGAAATTCAGTTTTCCAAAAACCATTTACTGAAGAGACTCTTCTTTATCCATAGAATAGACTTAGCACCCTTGTCAAAAATCAGTTGACCATAGATGTATCAGTTTATTCCTGGATTCTCAGTTCTATTCCATTGGTTGGTTTATCTATTGTTAAACCAGTATGAGGCTGTTTTGATTACTGTAGCCATATAGTGGTTTGAAAGTCAGGAAATGTGAGTCCTCCTGCTTTGTTCTTGTTCAATATTGTTTTAAATATGTATGGCTTCTTGACATTCCATATAAAGTTGAAGCTTGGTTTTTCTGTTTCTATAAAGAAGGCTTTTGGAATTGTGATCAGGATTGTATTGAATCTGTAGATTGCTTTGAGTAGTATTAGCATCTTAGCAATATTAAGTCTTCTAATCCATGAACATGAAATATCTTTACTGATATTTACCCTTACCTTGCAACTGTAGCCCTTTGAGGTCCCAGTTGAAAATAGTCTCTGGGGAACCCTGGGCTTTGACTGTTGCGCCCTCTACCCCTGCCCCAGGGAAAGCCTAGAATGTTGCCAAAAGACCAGCTCAGGGGTGGTTGTTGTTGTTAATTGTTGTCAAATAAATTCTGACTCACAGCAACCCCATATGTGCAAAGAAGAACTGCTCTGCAGTGTTTTCAAGTCTTGACCTTTCAGAAGTAGATCTCCAGTCCTATCTCCTGAGGTATCTCTGGATGAATTCAAACTGCCAGCCTTTCAGCTAGTAGTCAAATGCTTAACCATTTGTACCACTCAGACAGAGCTAAACCAGCAGGGCCAAAATAGAGGCCAGTTGATTTGAGTGCTGAGAACTGGTTAGGCCTTGCCTGATGACTCCCCATGGTGCTGCCCTCTTGTGCAGGCAGTCATTAGGTTGAAGAGGAGCTAAACAGATCTCATTGTTAGCAGAGCAGCTGCCTGGCCTCTGTGTCCCCAGCCAAGCTAGTGTTCACCAGTCTGTTTTTATGCTTCTCATTCCAGCCTGATTCAGTGGTTTGAGACAGCACCAAGTCGGACCTGCCCACAATGCCGAATCCAGGTGAGATCATTGGCATGGGACTACCTCAGGTGAAGATATCTTCTCCTTGCCAGGAATCAGGAATGAGTAAAGAACCTGAAACCGAGCAGCATTTCCATCCTTTTTGGGCTCTTATGATTTGAGACTAGTTGGGCTTCACTTGCTATAATACCCATGAGTGGCTCAGGAGACCTGCTTACAATCTAAGGGTAGCTGACAGATGGACTTGTTGCCTGGGCCAATGTTCACCTGGATAGATTTAGCCACCTTCCCTACCTTTCCCCATTTCCTCAACTCCCCAACACCTGGAGTTGGGGTATCTTGTGAGCAGTTTACCACATTGGTCTGTAGTGACATGACTTTAGCATCCGCTAAACTAGCAGTCCTGGCTTGGGTTGCCTGAAAGGTTAGAGAGGTCTTCTGTCTCCAAGGGGTGTACTGTGAAAAGTTAGACCTGGGCACAGGAATGGCATTCATGTTAGGTAGGCAGTTGGACCCATGCACACCCCATTCTGCTTGCCTATGACCCAGCTATACAGTCATACTCTCTCATTCTCCTATCCAGGTTGGCAAAAGAACCATTATCAATAAGCTCTTCTTTGACCTTGCCCAGGAGGAGGAGAATGTCTTGGATGCAGAGTTCTTAAAGGTACCCAGAATTGATCTCATCCCACTGAACCTTAGGCCTCAGGGAATTCATTCCCACTCTCACCCAGGGAGAATGCTTAGAGCATGGAGATGGGGTTATTATGGGGAGACTTGATAGAAATTTCAAGGAGGGACTAGGGAGAGCAGAGGACAAATGATGAGGGACAGGGTTAGAGACATAGTCACTAGAGATGTACACTATTAGGGAAGAAAGTGGCTGCACCTCTGTGACACCCCTCTTAGAATTTCAGGGCAATTTTGACCTAAAGGCAGAGTGATTCTCCCAAGATTCTCCCCATCTTGCAGAGGACTGCAGCCCAACTCACTTTGTTGCTAGAATAGTTACAGACAGATTAGAAAACTCCTCCACTCAGCCAGGGAAGATATATGGACCAACACTAGCTGTGCCTTAAAACTGTCTGGGGAGCTTGGTATCAATCCAGGTACCTGAGCCTTCCCCAGATCAGGGATAAAAGACAGAGCCCCTGGAATCAAGATATGTACCCAGGGTAGAAACCCACACTGCAAGGGTAGGTGGGTTCCTTCCTATACATCTGCTGCTTCCCTTTTAAGTCTAAAATTTAGCTTTTTTTTGTACATGAGGGAGCTGGCAAAAACCCTTTGGGGATGTTGGTTAGATCGAGGTTTGTTAAAGCCTTGGCCCAGGGGTCTAGTGATATCCTTGGAGCTGCATTGCTTTAAGCACATGGAACTTTTGTGCTTAGAGCCAGCATGTTCATCGTCATGGTAACTGCTCCTAGTTTTAAGTGGTATCCTCTCTGTGATGAAGGCAACAAAGGCAATTCCATTTCTTTCTGGCTTTCAAAGCCAGGTTTTAGGCAGTCGGGGGAAATGTCTCAAGTAGCTCAGAGTAAGGTGTGGAAGGAGCCAGGGGACTATGGGTAATGGCACAGCCACCTTGGGCTGGTATCCGTTGTCAGGCAGCTCCTTCCCTACCCTCTGTTTGGATCCCCCAGCTGTTCAGCCCACACTAACCAGCTTGACTACCAGAAGCTCCTATCCCCATAGTCCTGGATAGAGACATCAAGGAACAGATCTACCCCTTAGGACTGGGCCTTAGTATAAGTCATACGTGAGATTCTGAGTTGTGTGTTGATCTCAGAAGGGCGATCTGGAGGTGAGTTTGCCTGGATTCCATGCAGCTGCCACCGTGAAACTAGGGCAAGCCTTTCAGATCTGTGGAGCTTGGATTTCCTGCTGGTAGAGTAGTCACCTTTCTTGCCAACAGGGTTGTTAATTGATTTGGACCCCTGAGAGGGAGATGGGCTCAGTTCTGCCCCAGCCTTTTGGTGGTTCTGTGGGCAGTGGCTCTAGAATATGTATATAGACTTCAAGAGGCTTATTTGACCCTCATGACAGCCTGGTTAGAACTTAGCACATAAGAGGTTTCACCCAAGGTCGCATGGTTGTCCTGCTTCACCTACCCCAGTTGGTGCTTCCTATTGGATTCTGGGCCTAAAAGGCTTGTGGTATGTAGAGCCAGCCTGGAGCTTGGAGGGAAGTAGGCTGTGAAGCAGGCAGGACCCCGGGTGAGGAGGAGAGGTGGTAGCTCAAGGTCCTTGGCCATTCCTACTCTGTGTCCCTGTTGAGTACAGCTGTGATGCCTAGAGAGAGTGAGGGTCAGCACAGGGCCAAGGAAGCAATTGAAGCCTCTGGTGTTGAGTGATCCCATGGACCCAATTTCACTTTTCCCCATCTTCTACTGCTCTCCCTGTCCTGGGTTTTTGCTCTTGAGATTGTATTTCCCTATCTTACCTACTTTTTTTAAGGCACGTAGAAGCAGTGCTTGGTGACTTAGCTTGGCCTTAAGGTACAGCAGGGTCCATGCTTCCCTGGACCCCCAGGCCTCATTGTCCCCTTCTGGGGCTCCCCTTAGTCTTATAGGAGGTCATGTGGAGGCCGGCTATGACTTTCCTCCTGCTTATTGTGGATATTACCTTGCAGAATGAACTGGACAATATCAGAGCCCAGCTTTCCCAGAAAGGTATGTTAGCAAGAGACAAGCGACCCTGGGAAGCCCCTGACTTGATGCTAGAGGGAGGGGTCCTGGGAAGAAGGCCTCCAACTTTCTGGGAACACTCCCTGTTTTATCTGTGAGTCTTGCTCACTCCTATGACTGGCAGAAAAGGAGAGAAAAGGGAGATGACTAAAGCTTCCCACCTGGACCAAGTGACCTTCTTGTCTAATATGCAGGCTGGAAGGCATGGAGTAGGTGATGGGATAGAATATCCATAGGAGAGGACTAAGCTGCTGAGTCTGGCAGGAATCTGCTTAAGTTTTGAGATGGTGAAGTAACTAGATCTATGGGAAGAGGGAGTAGTGAAATGTTTTTCCAAGTAGTCCCAAGCACAAAAAGTAGGTCTTATCCCCCTGACTGAAAAGGCTTTGGTTCAGCTTCCCTGATTTGTTGCATGCCAGAGAGAGGAGTGGGCAGCCCCTCTTTCTGGCTTGAGCCCTGAGAAATCACCTGGCTCATGAGTGGGGTGCTGGAACCCCATGCTGATGGATGGACTCCCCTTCTGATCCTCTCTCCAGAGAAGGAGAAGCGAGACAGCCAGGCCATCATTGACAGTCTGCGGGACACACTGGAAGAGCGCAATGCCACAGTGGAATCTCTGCAGCAGGCCTTAGACAAGGCTGAGATGCTGTGCTCTACCCTCAAGGTGGGTCCCCAGGTCCTATGGGCAGAATTGGCAGGGAGGTAGCCCCAGTCCTGGGCTCATTACACTGGGTTTAGCTTTTGGTTCTGTCTTGATCAATAACTTGGTTTGTGCAGTTGTAAAATGAAAGTGAAACCCTTTTTCCCCAGGTCCTCTCATACTGTACCCATCCAGCCCATGAGAAAAGATTTTGTACTAGGTAGTTTAGAGAGGGCCAGACAGTGTTTCATTCTGTTGTACATAAGTCATTATGAGTCGGAGATGACTTGACGGCATATAACAACAACAAACAGTTTACAGAGGTGAGTCCTTCCCAGTCTTCCTCAGAGGGGCTGCTCAGCCAAGACTTCGATGAGGCTGGGCCACATTTCCAAAAGTGGTTCATACTCCACTGATGAGACCAGCCTGAGGAGCCATCCATTAACACGCCAGTCCTTGGCTGGGCCGCTCTCTGGAGCCAGATCAAACAGCATCCCAGGGAGAAGCAGGAACCTTTGAAGTCGGCTGTGCAGAGCTGACTGGGCAGATCAAAGCCTGCAGAGCAAGCGGCCCCAGACCCAGATGAATTTTGTATCAACCTGGGATGGTGAGCCTCTTGCTCTCCAAGGGGCATGAGACTATTGATCTGAACCATAACTGATATTCTGGCCTCGCAGGCAGGAGCAGACCTTGCTGGATGCCATATGAAAGGGGAAGGGAACATCTTTGTGAACAGACAAGGCCTCAGGATGTTCATTGTCTCTGCTCCTGCTCAGGGGCTGGGCTAGATCATGTGGTCTCGCTGGTCGGAGGAAAGGAGCAAACCAGAACTTGCTGTAGAGCACAAGTCTCTGAAGGTGTTCCCAGGTCAGAAGTGAAGTGGTTTTGTGCTAGTGGCAGCCTCAGCTCTGTCCATGGGTGTAGATGGTGAGGCCTGGGTTGTGCTCCAGATTTCTCCAGCTACCTACACAACATGCACCATGAGGTCAGGCTGTGGGACCTCAGCAGCCCACAGTAGGCCTGTAGATGCTGGCAGTGAGATATGCTGTAATGAGAGATATCTCAGAAGGAAGCAAACAGGTAGATGAAGAAGCAGCTGGCCCAGGGCCTCTTAGCAGAGTAAACACAAGTCAGATTAGAACCCAGGAGCATTGTCACCTAGGGGATAGAGACACATGGTTATCAGCATTTTCAAAAGGTACAGGGAAGACAAGCCAGTGACCTTAGCCATAGTTTTCTGGGAGCCTCCAAGCAACAAGTGTGGGTGTGCTTGCTTTTCAGAAGCAGATGAAGTACTTGGAACAACAGCAGGATGAGACCAAACAAGCACGGGAGGAGGCCCGCCGACTCAAGAGCAAGATGAAGACCATGGAACGGTAAACTTGGAGCCCAGGGCCTGCCCTGTGCCTTTGCACCCAGGATTCTCAGGTGGCGCAGCTCTTAGGACTGTGGGAATGAAGTTGGACCATCACTGTGACTCAAATCTCCAAAGGCCATGGAGGGCTCAGGCCAGCAAAGCATGGGCATAGGTCTCCTTGCTCAACCTCTGTGGACTCCTCCACTTTCCACTGGGGCTCTTGCCATACTCCTCCCTGTCTCTGCGGCTTGTGGCCAGACGACTTGACGGGCCTTTTCCTCTAGAAACCTCTCTCTGGGGATCCTTGACCTTGAGGTCCTTCTGCTGGCAGTCCTCTTTCCCCAGAAGCATCCGTAGAGCTATGCTCAGCTCTGCTGTGGGGTCTGTCCTTGGGCAGACCTGCCTGCTAAAGCATCCTAGCAGCCGAGGCTGTCACTATAGCAACGGCAGGAAAGGGAGGCAGAGCTGCACTGGGTATCTACCCTTCAGCCTCCAGATTTCAAATGCCGTGGGCTGGGTGTTTTTCAGGATTGAGCTTCTACTCCAGAGCCAGCGGCCCGAGGTGGAGGAGATGATCCGAGACATGGGTGTGGGCCAGTCAGCAGTGGAGCAGTTGGCTGTGTATTGTGTGTCCCTTAAGAAGTACGTTCTCTGACTCTCTCTAAGCCCTGGAGCCAGGCTATGTGATCCCAGCCATGCCTTTTCATCTGTTGCCCATCTCTTATAAAGCAGAGCAGGTGGAGTTAAGGGGCAATCCCTGAGCCACGCTACCTCAGTTTGAACCCTGACCCCACCTCATATTAGCTGTGTGGCCTAGGGCCAGCTTCTCAGCCTCTCTGACCCTGAACTTCCTGAGTGGAGATAGTAATAGACCTCAAGATTATTGAGAGAGTTGAGTGGGTATTGTGTTATTTCTAAGGGGATCATCAGAGCTGTCTGAGCTATGACATCTAATCTGGAGCTTATTTCCCATCAGTACTGAGCTACCTGGCTTGAGTCAGAAACTGTTCGGATTCTCCACTGTAACCCCACCTTTCAGTAACAATAGGGCCTCTGCTAGGACTGTGATGGGTTTACGTTGATGAGGAGATGGCCATTTGGCTAACAGGCATGGAGAGTCTCAGATACCTCCTGTGTGGGCTGAATGGTTTGGGAGCCCCCTTCGGGAGATCAGAGACTGGCAGAACAGCAGGGTTTCCCAGTCTGGCATTCTTATGTCTTTCCATGGCTACTTTGCAGAGAGTATGAGAACCTAAAAGAGGCACGGAGAGCCTCAGGAGAACTGACTGAGAAGCTGAGGAAGGACTTGTTTTCTTCCAGAAGCAAGGTAATTAGTGGGGAGCAGAGGGTGAGGGGAGAGGCCTATTCCTTGAAGGTGCCTCTTCTTTTGTAATCTGGTGCCTCTTCTTTTATCATTTTGACCCTGAGTGAGGCCATGGGCCTGATGGCACAGCTTCCAAGAAGCTTTTAGATGACTTGCAAGGACTAGTCCTTACTAGGCATTGTGGCTTGTCCCCTTGGGTGGTAGATCACGGAGGTATCCCCTCAAGACGTGCACACTCCTTCTCCTCTCTGTTCTTCCTGGCTTCTAGACACCTCATCTGGCTGGAGCATAGGCCCCCAACTGTGACAGCTTCAGAGGCCTGTTTTTATACCAGACTTGGAATAGGAGGGCTCCTGGGACCCGGTTCAGTCACTCTAGCTGGCTTCACTTCTGAGCATGGCATGTTCATGGATTGTAGGGTGTAGGAAATAGCCCCTGCTGCTAGGCAGCTTCAGAAGTACTTTGCCAAACTGAGGCCTGGTCCCAAAGAGCTGGAGTCACCCCCACCCCAGTCTCTTCTGGACTCTGGACTACCTTGACCCTGCACTGGGTAGCAGCATATGAGACAAGGCAAATGGCCATCCCATGGTTCATCCTTACACTCCCTGCACTTTATTGCAGTTGCAGACAGTCTACTCCGAACTGGACCAGGTCAGGTTGGAGCTGAAGTCAGCCCAGAAGGACTTACAGATTGCTGATAAGGAAGTTACGGTGAGGAATATTCCTAGCTTGCTTCAGAAACAGGCCTGGGCTATCTTTTCTCGGGACCCCGGGCACCAGGCAGTGGTGGAGGTTCTGGGTTCTCTCTGTCTTCCTGGGGCAAAGTGGATCAGGGTATGGACCTTGGTCCTGAGCTGGAGCCTGCTTGGCAGAGGGCAGACAGCAACCTGGGTTTTCCCTCACTCATCAGAGGAAGAACTCCACCAGGGGAGGGGTTCTGGAGTCTGGTGGTCCTGGCCTCCTGAGTGTGGTACTAAGATTTTTGGCCTTGTTTTGTTCCAAGTGGGCCAGCCCTTCATACAGGCTGCACGTGACCTCTGCAATCTCTCTGGACTTGGTACTTCAGCAGGTACCCTTCTTTCACATCCTTCTCTTTCCTTCCCCAAGAGCCTGAAGAAGAAGCTAACAATGCTGCAGGAAACCCTGAACCTGCCACCAGTGACCAGTGAGACTGTCAACCGCCTGGTCTTAGAAAGGTTTGTTGAGCCTCTGGAGTGAGCAGGAGGCCAGAAACACACCCTGCTAAGGATCTTCACTCCTCCTGACTTAGATGGGGTGGCTGGCACATGTGGCCCTAAAGGCTGTGGACCTCCTGCCCTAGGAGCTAGCCAGGATTTAGCTGGACAGTAGCTTCAAGTGCAGCTGCTTTCTGGTAAGAGACCGAGTAGGCCAGAGAGGAGCTGAGATGGGCAGGAACACTGACTGTCTTGGAGCATCCTGTTTATGGTATTACTTCCCAAATATATCATTGTCACTTGCCCCAAATTCTGAAACAAACATGAAACCACTCTGAAATTATTTGCCTTGTGTCTCAGGAACATATGCTTTAAAGCTACCAGCAGATGGAGCCAAAAGGCAGAAAAACCCAGTGTTCCTCTTTGGTTGTACCACACCTCTTCCTGAGCCTTTCACAGAAACCACCTGGCTGAGGGTGTACAGGGCTGTCTCTTGTCTGCAATAGGACCCCAGCTGATGACCCAGACAGAAAGCAAACAACTTCTCCTCAGTGACCTCACCTTGTATTAGAGTCAGTTTTCAATGTCTTCTAGAAAATCAATATGCTTCTTCCTCCCCATATCCAGTCAGTTGCTAGAGCCTACCTGCCCATCCAACCTTTTGGTGCTTCCTGACCCTTTTCCTGACACTACCTCCACTTAAGGCTGTGACCTATGCTTCCTGTCTGCCCAGCACATTAGGCCCAGAGGTTGTCCCTGAAACACAGCTCTGGGTATCATGCCACCCCCAACGCCCTTGGCTTTCAGGGCAGCTGACTCTTTATGGCAGGGAAGAATCAAAGCAAAGACACAGAGACAGGAAGGCAAGAGCTGCTGCTGTGTTTGATTGACAGTGTGGTTTGGCTAAAGCCTAAAGATATACTGCAACCCACGAGCCTGGCTCCATGAGCACCTTGACACTGTGCCAAGGGTTGGGAGGTGTCAAGGGTTGAAGGGTGGCATGTCACCAGCTCAATGAGTATTATCCTATACCTCTGCTTTACTACAGATGAAGACCTCCAAGAGACATACACTGTGGTGTGATGTGATTTTGGGATTTGATCTTAGGTATTTCTTGATACTTTGATATCATTCTGAAACTTTAAAATATGACTCCCTGGAAAGTCTTGGAAGGAGCACTGGTGGCACAGTGGATAAAGTGCTTGGCTGCTAACCAAAAGGTTGGTAGTTTGAGCCCACCAACCGCCTCGTGGGAGAAAGATGGATGTGGCAGTCTGCTTTCATAAAGGTTTGAAAAAATATAAAAACCAAACTCACTGCCATCGAGTCATTTCCAACTCACAGCTACCCCCATTGGGTTTCCAAGGCAGTATACCTTTACAGAAGTGGATCACTCTGTCTTCTTTCAGTGGAGCAGCTGGTGGGTTTGAACTGCTGACCTTCCAGTTAGCAGTCAAGTGCCTTATCCACTACGCCACCAGAGCTCCATAAAGGTTTATACTCTTGGAAACTCTCTGGGGCAGTTCTACTCTGTTCTATAGGGTTGCTATGATTCAGAATTGACTTGATGGCAGTGGATTTGGCTTGGAAGCCCTCAGAGATGTATTCAGGTTAGTACACAGAGATCCATGTTATCCTTCCTGCCACCCAGTATCTATGAAGCAACAAACTATGTCTACTTAGACATCCCCTGATGTTCAGGGTGGTTCCAGTTTTCCAGGCTGACAGAAAGCACCGTAGGGAGCACCCAAGGGAGCAAGGGAGAAGTGACCTGGTAAGGCAGTCACCCTGGAACATCTGCAATTCTCTCCTGGGTTAGGGCCTTGTTTTCCAGTTGTCTAGATGCAGTATTGCAAAAAAAAAAAAAAACCAGAATAATGTTTTTAAGGTGAACCATCTTGTATCAAGACTTCATTTCTTTTTGTGGCTGAGTAATACCTGTTGTATATATGTACCACATTTTGTTTATCCTTTATCAGATAATAGACATTTAGGTTGTTTCCACCTTTTGACTATTGTGAATAGTGCTGCAATGAATTTTGGTGTATCGGCTGATTCTTAATCCTTTTGTAAGTGAACCTGCTGGTACTCTCAGGGCCATGAAACATCCTTGGCTTCTGTGATTTTACTGTGATGTGTCTTGATGTTTTTTTCTATTCATCTATTCATCCTGTTCAGCCCTTGGCAAGTCCTTTCAATGTGAACATTCAAGTCTCCCTTCAGCTCTGGGAACTTTCTTGTCTTATTCCTTTGAAAATCTATTGTACTTCAATTTCTCCGTCCTCTCTCCCTAGAATTCCTGAAGGTCTAATATGTGACCTTCTAGGTTGGTGCTGTTTTTGTCTTTGTACTCTAAATTCTGGGAGTATTCTTAATTTTTATTTCAGCAATCACATTATTAATTCTAAGAGTGTTTTTTTGCTATCTGAGTACATCCTTTGCAAAATGTACTGTTCTTGCTCTGTGGCCTCTCATTTCTGTTTCTTCTAGGGTCAGTGTTTGTGCATCATGACCTTTTTCTTGGGCTTCCCTCCCAAACCAGGGGGTTCTTGGCTGCCTTTGACCCTCTAAGGAGGAGGTAACAAGAAGGCTATCTAGAATCCCACCCTACGTGGGCAAGGTTTGAGGGGAATGTGCAGCAAGCTACCATCATGCTAGGTTTTACCTGAACCCAGGATGCAGAGGGTGTTGCCATTGGGTCCAATATTGGCTGCCCTAGGTCACTGTAGACAGTTTTCTTGGTGTCTTTTGGAAAGTCTCTTCCATTTCTTGGTGTGGGATAGTAGGCTGGCTCCTGATGTTTTGCTAGTGCATGTTAGGAAGGGAGT
The DNA here is from genome assembly GCF_000298275.1 of Orycteropus afer afer. Lineage (NCBI taxonomy): Eukaryota > Metazoa > Chordata > Mammalia > Tubulidentata > Orycteropodidae > Orycteropus > Orycteropus afer. The sequence goes on along the minus strand of NW_006922085.1, from coordinate 1,907,672 downwards.
GGGGCTGAACTCAGAGCTTCCATCAGTCCTCCAGTTTTCAGGCCCACTTAATGTTCCTTCTGTGAATCCAGAGCTCCTGTGCTCCTCCCTTGCATTTGCAGCCCCTCCTTAAGTGTCCTGGCAGCTGTATCAGTCCCCTGTTCCCCTGGCCATACATACTCTCCCTCCCAGAGTTTTGTGAAAATCTCTGGGTGCTGATAGTGGTTTCCCATTTCATTTGTTGCAGTATAGTTATCCTTCACCCCTGTCATTTTTAGGGAGGCCTCAGGAGGAAGGGGTAGCCATTGCCCCACTGCAGAAGGCATGCTTGGCTTGTCAACCTCTCATGGGCCCAAGGCCCCTTGACCTCCAGGCTAGAGGGAGTTGAGGAGACCTTTGTTTAGGGTAGATCTTCCAGGAGAAGGTATGAGTTCATGAAGAAGACGTTGACTGGCTCCATGCCACATGGGTGATGGTTCTTCCCAGGTCTTTAGCTCTGCTTTGGAAAGGGAGGCTTGGAGTGTCCTGCCTTGCCTCCTGAGGCCTTTGGCATGAATCCCTGTGAGTTGGCTGTGGATGAGTGTCCCAGGAGTGATGGTGTCACCCAGGAAGGCCTCAGGCCAAGTGCTCAACTAATGAGGGAGGGGCTAATGAGACCCAGGCTGTTCCTTCCCATAGAACAGGCAGATGGTGGGAAGGGAAAAAAGTGGACCCTTGGCAGGAAGGGGAACAGAGTTCAAGCTCATAAAGGAAGAAGGGTATACAGGAGATGGTCTGAGGGTTCTGAGGGAACAAGTGCATCCATATGAGCCAGACATGGGTGTGGGAGGTGAGGGACACACTGTGAAGGCCTCCTGAGTCTTGAGTTTAGTGTTGTGGATGGTCAGGAGATACAAGTGAAGAAGACTGGCTTGGCTTAACCCTAGGCTAGGCATGTGCATTGGGCAAGGCCCAAAGGGGTGGCAGCAGGAACCCCTGCCCAGAGCTATCTGGAAGGCAAAATGGTCGCACTCAGCCAGACCACATAGTTCCAAGACCCTGCCTGCCTCTTGAATGGACCTCCCCTTACTGGGCCTGGACGTGCTGGAGTTGGTAAATGATGAGAGAAAGGCAGATACTGTGAAAAGTTGGCATAAGTGGTCCTGGGTGCTGCTTTTTGTGGTGGCTCCCAGAGGGAAAAGCAAAACATCTAGTATGGAACGTGGAATTAAGGTGAATTTATATAGCTTTTATTTCTACTTGAGGGCAGAGAGGAGGGCAGAGCATCCAGGGACCTGGCCAGGGAAGGGACGATACAGGTCATTCATCCAGATTTGTGCAAGTAGCTCCCTCTCCCCTAATCTGCACATCTCAGTGGGCTCTGGCCACCCCTCAGAGTGGCTGACCCTGCAGACTGACACCCCCACAGCTCATCCCTCTGCCCTGACCAGTGGGAGTGGGGCTATGGCATAACCCTGAAGGGATCCTGAGGGAAGCAAGGGGAGAGCATGTCCTTGAGGCTGTCCCTAACATCCTGGAGGGTTCTCTCTAGACCACTGTAGCTGTGGACCCCTGCCAGGCCTGGATGAACTAGAAAAACCCTGTTGGCTGTAATTTTCAAATAGAAACAACTTTACCCCACCAAAAAAAAAAATTATAGCAGTTAAAATATGCTCATTGTTGAGAATTTGGAAAATATAGAATTGCCACAAAGATAGTCACTGTTGCCATATGGTAGATTTCCTTCCAAGCCTTTTTCTATATGGGGGTGGATGTATACCAAATTCATGTGATTGTGTCATAGTCTTGTGCTACTTTTTAAATTTAATATATGAGCATTTTCCCATTATGAAATTTATTCTCTGTAAATACCACTTTAATTCCTATATCATATTCAAGTGTGGAAATTCCTGTCCTCCAGGGGAGTCACTTCCGTGGCTTCTAATACAGTGTCATTTGCCGTGATGATTAACATTGGTCGGGAAAAAACCCTCTACATCAATCTGTGACCACATTTCTGACTGGCTGCTTGGGCTACATTCTAAGAAATGAGGCTGCTTGATCAAAGGGCAGTTCTTCTATTTGTATGTTTGGGTTTTGTCTGGCTTTTTGCTTGCTTCCTCTCGTATCTTCCAGACTTTTACTGGTCACATGACTGTACAAAGGACTGAGCCACATGGTTTATTCTGTAGAAATTAAGGTTTCTTTGGGGGGTAGCCCTGTGCCAGAAGTAGGCTCCAAGACTCTGGATTTGAGCCATTTTTAATACTTGTCCTTCTGGGCTGCCTCTGTGATATTGAATGACAAGGCCATCTCTGCCCTTAGTCCAGCTCCTATGGAGATGCTAAACCTGAAGCTCCGCCGGCCAGCCTTCAGCGATGACATTGACCTCAATGCCACCTTTGATGTGGACACGCCCCCGGCCCAGCCTTCTAGCTCCCAACATGGCCTTGTAAAGAAGCTTTGCTTGGAGAAAGCACAGTAAGTGGAAATCCCTGGCCCTGTCCATGGCCTAGAGGAAGGAGAGCTAAGACATCTCTGTAGGCCCTGCCCTGAGAATTCTGAGTGGCTAATGGCAGGGCAGTGAGGGCTACCTAGACTTGGCCATGGCTTTGATTCCCAGCTACTTCTTACCTCTCCTGAGCACTCATTCTGCACAAAATCTTTTTCTTGCCTATCTCATTAATCTTCACCATCAAAAGTGTTAAGGCACTAAGCTGACAGTGGAGGGAACACAAAAGGGTGGGTCTGGGTTAGCAGCATTAGAAAAGTGCTCCCAACACCTTGAATGCCTGTCCACCAGGGTCCTTTGCCAGGGGCTCTCTGAATTTCCTCTTTCTTTGTGTGCTCCTAAGGCTTATGCTTGAAGTGGGGCCATCTCAAACCATGGAGCCAGCTGTGGCTGCCTAGCTATTCCCAGACCTGCACTTCAGGTTGTAGATGCTGAGGTGCCTTGCCCAGCACACAGCCACGATAGTAGCCATGCCACACTATGGTTCCCCAAGGGGCGTGCTCTGAGCCCAGCTCACTTGCCTCTTGCCTTCACATCTCCCTCTTGCAGCTCTCCTGTTCAGAACATCCTCAAGAAGATGCCTAAAGGCCCTCAGCAGGTAAGACCTTCCCAGAAGAAGCTCTGGCAGTCACCATCCAGTCCTTACCAGGACTGGGCATGAAGCTGGACTTCTAGGAAGTCAGAGTCTTGTCAGAGCTTTCTCACCCTGGTCTAGGACTGAGGCACTTCGGATTCACCCTTGGGACCCTCCTTGTTATCCTTTCTGCCTTCTAGCAAGGCATTAGAGATCCTAATCCTACTCCTTATATTGCCTCCAGTTAACAGCCCCATTCTCCTTTGCTGCCACTGAGCTCATCAGCTCTGGCACTGGCATCTCCCCTGCAGGATTGCCAGCTCTCACTGGGCGGCCAGCGCTGTGTGGGAGAGCCAGATGAGGAACTGGCTAGTGCCTTCCCAGTCTTCATCCGGAATGCCTTCCTGGGCCACAAACAGCCCAAGAGGACCAGGGCAGAGTCCTGTCATAGCACAGATGCGGTGAGTGTGGCTCCCCACAAGTGATAGGTGCCAGCCCTCTCGAGTGGGGCTGGGCAGCCATATCCGTAATCCATTGACCTAGCCCTATTCACCTCTTCCTTCTGCCCTAGGTAAGGACAGGCTTCGATGGACTTGGGGGCAGGACAAAATTCATCCAACCTATATCCTTGTTCTGTGGTGCTGGGTTGGGCTGAAGTGAGTTGTAGAGCCAACACCATCCCTCATTGGTACCCCCAGGCCCCAGCCTGTCAGTGTCTGCAGCCTTAGATATGCAGAGACAGGCCTTGCTCAGGGTAGCAGGGCTGCCCGCATCCAAGTCTAAGCCTTTCCTGCTCTGTTCCAGGCATCTCTTCAGGCCTCTTCCTTGACATCTACTTCCAGACTGACTCTGCTATTATCCGCCCATTGCCTATAAAGCCCAAGACCAAGGCTAAGCATAGAATGGGGATGAGAACAGCACCCCCTCCCTCCCAGGCCAAGCTGGACACCTTCCTGCGATAGCTCAGGGGCCCTGACCTTGGCCCCTGGGGGTTAGGGCAAGAATAGTGAATCTGATTAGGGGCTAGCTACGTGACTTCAACTTGTAGGCCAAGGGCTGGCCAGGCAGGGGGTCACTGGGGAATAGCCCCTATTCCAGGACCAGCCCTGCTAGCAGGGACAGACCAGCAGATGGGATGAAGTGAGTTCAGAGGCTATATTTTTCCTGCACTCACCAGCCTCGCCACACTGGGTCTTCCCATGGAAGCTGATTATCTAGCTCATTGTTCCTACCAGTAGGGTCTGCTCCTGGTTCTACTCTCCTGTTTATGGCCATGATCACATGCAGCTAGACTGCTTCATGTCCTTAAGACCTGGGTCTCTTGTTGACTGTATGGGACAAAACACTTCTCAGGCAACCTCTGGCTGGAGCCCCTGCCTATCGCTAACTTTTTTGCTGGGCATGGCCTGGGCCAGACACAGTGGGGAGTTGGGATGGTTGTAGGGAGGGGATGGGGAAAGATTTCTATGTAAAATAAAAAGATGGATCCTCGTCCTCCTTGCTCTGGAGTCTGTACCAACACTTTGGAAAACTGTCATGCCTTTCTAAAGTGAGACCTTCATCTAGACTTGGACCTAGCAATTCAGCTCCTAGGAATGTGTTCTCTCATAGGGCCAAGAGAAACTCTAGAAAGAATGAGGTCTGCAGCTTCATCCAAGCCTCTAACCTGGACATAGCCCAAAGGCTGTCAGCAGCTGAGTGAATGAGTAAATTGCAGTCTATCCACAGAGATAACTCACGCAGTAAGCACAGCAAATAACCATTGACACTCTCCCCAGTTCCCACCTCTTGACTGTCAGCCAAATCTCTAGCCTGTGGGTCTTGACTTCAAGGATACTTTCTCATAAAGGACTGCCCTCCTTGACACCTAACCTGGGTGAAGTCTCCTATATGTCCCTTCTCCCACTATTGGATGGGGAATTTACTTGTTTCCCCAGGGCCCAATATGTGCCTGGCACAGGTAGTTGAGTTGTTAATTGCCATTGAGTCGATTCCAATTTGTGGTGACTCCATATGTGTAAAGTAGAACTGTACTCCATAGAGTTTTCAAGGCTGTAACTTTTCAGATGCAGATCACCAGAACTGTCTTCTGAGGTACCTCTGGGTGGGTTTGAACCACCAACCTTCTGGCTGGTAGTTGAGAGCTTAACCGTTTGTGCCATCCAGCCACCTTAACGTAGTAAGAGGGTAAATGAATGCTTTAGGCCGCTAAGGGGTACCATGGGGCTTTATAAGAGGAAGTCATGCTCTTATGTATGGATGCTGGACCCTTTTGAGGCTGGCTTGAGTCAAGGAGAATCTTTAGTGAGGGGCAGTGCAGCATCAGGTTAAAGGTACAAAGGCTGGCTGCTAGCACTCTCCGTACCAGCTGAGTGATCTTAGGCAAGTTGCCTAGCTTCTTTGTACCTCAGCTCCCTCTTCTGTAAAGAAAGGACTAGCATCAACCGCCCAATAGTGAGAATCTAGTTAGTCAATATATAGTTCAGAACCTACTGACACACTTTCCACAATAGTCAAAAGATGGAAAAAATCAAATGTCAGTCAACAGTTGAATGGATAAAATGTGGCATACACACACACACATACACATATACATGCTGGATGGTGCCTGTCTACCAATGCCAACCATTCAGGAAGGGATCAAATCTGGAGATCCTGGATAGAGTGGGAGGGAAAATATGGAACAAAATCCAAAAACTCGCTAATGAACCAGAGTTACTGGTCAGAAAAAATCTGGTAAGACTCCCAATACTATGGCCCTGGAATACATTCTGTGCCTGGAATAAAACTCACCCCCAGGGGCAGGCTCTCAGCCCAATAGTTAATAAGATGTACATGTAGACCACACAACTCAGGATGACCCACATACTCTATGGTAATACATCCCTTAGAGCAATAGACCATGGGACACCAGAGGACCAACATTCAAACTGAGGAAATGCAGGACAAACAGGAGTGCATAAATATGAGAGGCATGGAGCAGGGGTGGTTACAGGATAGGGAGGGGAGGAGACTGGGTTAGAGTTGGACATGGCGAATGGGGAATGAAACTAAATGTACCTGTTATGTTGAATGTAAAACAAGCTCTTAAAAAAAAAATAGTGAAATAGTTAGTTGTAAAAGGACAAATACTGTATAATCTCACTTATGTGAAATAAGCAAACATAGAAACAAAAGATTCATGGTTACCAGCGGGGACAGGGAGAAGGGAAAGGAGAGTTTTTGCTTAGAGGGCATTGAGTTTATGTTAATGGTGGTTTAACGACTTGGAAAAGGATAGCAAGAATGGTTGCACATCTTCGAGAATGTACTCAATGTCACTGAATTGTACATATAGAAATTATTGCGATGGCATGTTTTGTTACATACATTTTCACCACAATGAAAAACAAAACAAAACTTTATGACATAGTAACACGCAAAATGGTGGAACAGGAAGCTCTAAGGTCAGTTCCTCCTGTGAAACAAGTATTAACTTGGGGGGAAAAAAAATCAGAATTGTCTTAGTTCTCCAGTGCTGCTATAACAGAAATACCACAAGTGGGTGACTTTAACAAACAGAAGTTTATTCTCATACAGTTTGAGTTCAGAGTCCCAGCTCCAGGGGAAGATTAGGTTAGAAGTCTGAGTTAAGAATGTTAAGGGGCGGGGTCGAGGCCCTTCAACCTTGGACTTCAACTGTGCCATCCAGGCCCACTGGAGCAAGCTGGAGGCTTCTCCTGGCTCGTGTAGCTGCTGGCTGCTGAGGCTGATGAATCCAAGATCATCAGGTAAAATGGCAGATTATTGGCTCACAGGCTGTGAAAACAACAAGCTCAAGATCAGCAGGCATTGGGAAAGGCCACTGGTTTAAGTCCAGGAACTAGAGCTGAAGACTGAACCAAATGTAGGATCCTGTCTATATATGGTTCAGTGCCTAAGGCATTTGACTGCTAACCAAAAGGTTGGCAGTTCAAATCCACCAGCCACTCTGCAGAAGAAAGACCAGGAAATCTACTTCCATAAAGATATACCATCTCAGAAACCCAAAGGGTTTACCAGTGAGTTTGGTTTTTTTAATATATACTGGGAGCAGACCACACCCAAAGGCAGTTCTTCAACTGATTACCTACTCACATCAGGTTCCATCATGGAGGTGATTACACAACATCCAGTGTCATGGGGAATAACTATATCCAGCTCCCAAGCTACTCAAAATCACGCCCCAGCCAGGTTGATACACACCTTAACTACCATAAGAATCAACTATTTCAGAACTCTGAAACCTGATGGTTCATAAAAAGCCAAGGAGTGCTTGATGAAGGGAAAAGCTGTTGATCTTAGGTAAGAGCAGGAGGCACAAACCAGCTACCATTATTCCGCATTCTTCAGCCCTACTGGGATGGATAGTGGCCTATGTTCCTGGAGCAGCTGGGTGGTACCAGGGCAAGCAGTAAGGACCTTGTTCAAAAGTTTCAGGGTGTAGATTTTGATCAGTCTGGAAGTTTCCTTGCTTTTGGCCCTTTCAGGCTTCCCCCAGCCACATCTATTGAAAGATTTTTTTTTTTTTTTAATGGTATTTTATTGTGTTTTTGGTGATTCTTTGCACAGCAGTTTAGGTTCCCATTCAACAATCTCTACACAAATTGTTCAGTGACATTGGTTATATTCTTCACGATGCATGAACATTCATTCTCATTATTTCTGTTCTGATTGTTCGGCTTCAATTAATCTAGTTTTCCTGCCCCCTTACATTCTCATCTTTGTTTTAAAGTAATTGTTGACCATAAAGTCTCATATAGGTAAATTTTTCAAAGGAGAACAGTATTTCAGGCGACTTTCATAATTTTGTTAGCTAAGCTGTCATTTAGCTACAGGAGGACCTCATGAATTAGTAAGTATGTTTTTTGTTTGTTTATTTTCCTGGAATTTGAAGTTTTGTTCTACATCTTTCTATCAGGGTGTATCTTTGTGGCTCTGATTGGAATAATGGTCAGTAGTGTTAACTGGGCACAATCTAATTCTGATCTTATAGTAGACAAAGCCATAGTTAATGTAGACTATTTGCTCTGTCGACTAGTTTCTTCTTTCAGTCTTTGGTTTCCTTCTTTTTCTTTTGCTCTGACAAGTAAGGACCAATAGATGGCTACTTGCAAGCTTTCAAGGACCCAGATACTACTCACCAAAGTAAGATGCAGAATACAACTTTATGGACTATGTTATGCCAATTGACCAAGATGTTCTATGAGACTATGATCCTAATCCTTCACACCCAGAAAACCAATTCCAGAGATATTTGGTTATACCTAAGCAATATCTGTAACTGTGCTTCCTGTGTGCCATATTATATATATGAATATATGTGCATATAGTCACATAGATGCATACACATATACATACATCTATATATACACATACATTTATACTCACATTTGGCACTAACAAAAAGTCAGTGGTTCAAACCCACCAGGCTCTTAAAATAAGTTAGAGAATATCCCATCTATTTCTAGTCTCTATAAGAGACTGGAGCTATTATTTGCCTTAAATGTTTAGTATAATTTAACTGTGAAGCCATCTTGGCCTGGAGCTTTAATAGTATTTTTTTTGTTCCTATATCAATTTTGATAAGTTGTGTTTTCAGGGAATTTATCCCTTTTATTTAAATATTAAAATATATGGCATAAAGTTCATCATAACTAATAAATTTCTTACTACATAAAAAAAAAGTTGGGACATTATTACTGATTTTACAGAAATAAAAGGATTATAAGAGGATAAGAACTCTGGTTGTGCTGTGGTTAAGGCATTGGGCTGCTAACCAGAAGGTTGGCAGTTTGAACCCACCAGCTGCTCCATGGGAGAAAGATGAAGCAGTCTGCTTCTGTAAAGTTTTATAGCCTTGTAAGGTCTATGGGAGTTGCTATGTGTCAGGATTGATTCAATGGCAGTGGGCTTATAAGAGAATACTATGAACAAGTTATGCCAATAAATTGGATAACCTAGATAAAATGGACAAATTCCTAAAAACACACAAATGACCAAAACTGATTCAAGAAGAAATAGAAAATTTGAATAGACCTTTAATAAGTAAGGAGATTGAATCAGTACCCAAAAACCTCCCAAAAAAGAAAAATCCAGGACCAGATGGCTTCACTGATGAATTCTACTAAACATTTAAAAAAGAAATAATACCAATCCTTCTCAAACTCTTCCAAAATATTAAAGAGGAAGGAACAACTTCCTAGTTCACTTTATAACGCTAATATTACTCTGATAACAACACCAGACAAAGACACTAAAAAAAAAAAACTACAGAAAAGTATCCCTTACGAATATAGATGTAAAAATCTTCAACAAAATACCAGAAAACCAAATTCAGCAGCACTTTTATTCAACATAGTACTGGAAGTTCTAGCTAAAGCAATTAGCCAAGAAAAATAAATGAAAGACATTCAGATTGGAAAAGAAGAAGTAAAATTATCTCTATTCACAGATAGCACAATCATACATATAGAAAACCCTAAAAAAATAAACACAACCTGTTTGAATTAATAAATCATTTCAGCAAAGTTGCAGGATACAGAATCAACACAAAAATCAGGTGTATTTCTCTACACTAGCAATCAACAATCTAAAAAGGAAATTAGGAAAATAACTCTATTTACAATGGCATAAAAAAATAAAATAATTAGGAATAAATTTAACCAAGAACCATAAAACTTATACAATGAAAAGTATAAAATATTGCAGAGCTTTCCAAGTGGCCCCAGCAAAATGACTTCTTAGTGACCAGAGAGTATACCATCAACATTCACAAGCACATCCAATGAGTAGGCTTTAAGAAAATGTAAAAAAAAAACACCCAATGAAAGAGCCCCAAAATACACACATTAAACTTTAACAAAATTGAAAAGAGGAATAGACAACACCACAATAATAGTGTTGTTGTTGTGTTGCTGTTATGTGCCGTCAAGTCAGACCATAGCGACCCCTCCTTGGGTTTCCAAAGTGGTATCACTATGGAAGTAGATTGCCCAACCTTTCTTCTGAGGAGTG
>NW_006922085.1:1887044-1896948 GCF_000298275.1 Orycteropus afer afer | reverse complement strand
TCCGTAGTGATACTGCCTCGGAAGCCCAAGGAGGGGTCGCTATGAGTCGGGTTTGACTCGACGGCACATAACAACAACAACAACAAGTAAATCAGGAAATTTGCTGTGAAGGAGATGGGAACACCAGATTGCCATTGACAGCAGGGTCAACAAAGCAGTCTGAGTGAAAGGAATGAAGAATGTCCCATACCATACTTGTGTACAGTTGTCCAGAAAATGTAATGAGGATGAAGATTCACAAAACAAAGCTCTATATACTAGTTACCTATATATCAGTGCCACTTTAAAAAATCTACAGTCAATGTGGATGAAAACTAACAGCGGGTTATAAAATAGTTATTTTTTTTTAATTGCTGAAAGAAATTAAAGCCCTAAATAAACAGATTTCCCATGTTCATGGATTGGAATACTACCCAGAGCAATAAAAAGATTCAATACAATCCCTACCAATATCTTAATGACTTTTTTTTTTTCTGTAGGAATGGAGAAACTCATCCTAAAATTTATATGGCCTTTTAACCAACCCTGAACAGCCAAAATAATCTTGCAAAAGAAGAACAAAGTTCTCAATTTCAAAACATACTACACGGCTACAGTAATCAAAACAATGTAGTTGTTTGGCATAAGGATAGACATATAGAGTAATGAATTAAAACAAGGAGCTCAGAAATAAATCATCACATATATGGTTGTGTTAAACTGGGTTCTCTGGAGAAGCAAAACCATTAAAGCTTAGAGAGAGAGAAAAAAAAGAAATTTATCTTAGGAAAATGGCTCACACACTTATAGAGGCTAGCAAGTCCCAAATTCTTCGCTTAAACATCAAGCTGGAGGCTTTTGCCAACTCACACAGCTGCAGGGGCTGACGAGCTCAAGGTTGGCAGGCAGTACACTGGCTGTTGACTCCAACGAATGACGAATCCTAGATCTCCAGGCCGAATGGTGGAATGTTCGCTCACAGACAGTTGTAGTCAGCACAACAGAATCCCAATCCACAGAAGAGAGTCTCTTTTCCCAGGATGTCCACAAATATACTGGAAGCAGGCCACACCCCTAGGGAAACTCCCCTTCAATAGATTAGCTGCTCAAAACATATACATCTGATCCCATCATTGGAACAACCCACATCACAATTCCTCAAACCACGCAGACTCGTGGTCCAGCCAAATTGACACATGGCTCCAACTATCACAAAGGTTCCCATTTAACAATTACTACACAAATTGTTCTGGTGGCATAGTGGCTAAGACACTTGCCTGCTAACCAGACGGCTGGCGGTTCAAACCCACCAGCCACTCCTCGGAAGGAAGGTTGGGCAATCCTACTTCCGTAGTGATATCATTAGTGATAATTCCTCGGAAACCCAAGGAGAGGTCGCTATGAGTCGGGTTTGACTTGACGGCGCATAACAACAACAACACAAATTGTTCAGACATTTTTCACAACGTGTTAACATTCTCATTAATTTCCTTCTGGATGCTTCACTTCCAGCAATCTGGTTTTCCTGTTCCACTACCCTTTCATCTTTGCTTTAGAGTAATTGTTGACCTGATCATTTGATTTCTGACAAGATAGCAAGATCATTCGATGGGGAAAAGGACAGTTTCTTTAACAAATGGTGCTGGGACTCCTGGATACACTTATGCAAGAGAATGAAACTGGACCCTTACTTCAGACCATATACAAAAATTAACTCAAAACAGATCAAAGACCTAAATTTAAGAGCTAGAACTATAAAACTCTGAAGAAAACACAAGGGTAAATCTTCATGACCTTGAATTTGGAAATGGTTTCTTAAATATGACAAAAAAATATAGACGACAAAATAAAAATAGATAAATTAGACTTCTTTAAAATTAAAAGCCTTTGTGCATCAAAGGACACTATCATAAAGTGAAAAGACAACATACAGAATGGGGAAAATATTTGCAAATCATATATATGAAAAAAAAAAGGCGGTCTGGTAGCACAATGTTGAAAGCATCTGATTACTAACCAGAAGGTTGGTGGTTCAAACCTACCAACCACTCCACAGAAGCAAGACTGGGCAATCTACTTCCATAAAGATTTACCACCTTGAAAACCCAATTGGGATCTCTGTGAGTCGGAATTGGCTTGATGGCAGTGGGTTTGGTATATATATATATATATATGTGTGTGTGTGTGTGTGTGTGTGTGTGTGTGTGTATAAAATAAAGAGCCTTGGTGCCTCAGTGATTAACTCAGCTGTTAACCAAAAGTTAGCAGTTTGAACTCATCAGCTGGTCTGCAGGAGAAAGATAAGGCAGGCTGCTTCTGTAAAAATTTACAACCTTGGAAACTATGGGACAATTTTATTCTATTCTGTAGGGTTCCTATGAGTTGGAATCCATTTGACATCAAGGGGCTCATACCTGGTACAAGTCTAATATGTAGACTATGTACAGAACTCAACAACAACAACAACAAAAAAAAAAATTTTTAAATGTGAAAGGACTTAAATAGATATTTCTCCAAAGAAGATATACAAATTGCCAATAAGCACATGAAAAGATGCTCAACATCTCAACATCATTAATCATTAGAGAAATGCAAATCAAAACTGCAGTGATCTACACCAGGATGACTTTTAATTGGATTGTTTGTCTTTTTTGTTGTTGAGGTGTTGGAGTTATCCATAAATTTTAGAAATAAGTCCCTCATCAGCTCTGTCATTGTGAACTACTTTTTCCAAATCTGTAGGTTCTTTTTTTACTTTGTTGGAGAAGTCTTTTGGTGCATGTAAAAATTTAATTTTTAGAAGGTCCCAATCTAGTTTATATTCTGCTATTTGTGCATTTGGGGTTATGCTTGGTAGTCTATTTATGCCATAAATTATGGCCCCTAAGTTTGCCCCTATTTTTTCTTTGATGAGCTTAATAGTTTTAGGTTTCACATGTAGATCTTTGATCCATCTGGAGTTAGTTTTTATGTATGGTGTGAGGCATGGACCTTGTTTCATTTTTCTGCAAATGGATATCCAGTTTTGACAGCATCATTTGTTAAAGAGACTATCTCTTTCCCATGTAATGTATTATTGCCCTTTGTCAAAGATCAGCTGATTGTAGATGAATGGATCTATTTTTAAGTTCTCAGTTCTGTTCCACTGGTCTGTGTGTTTGTCATTGTAGCAATATCAGGCTGTTTTGACTACTGTGGCTGTATAGTAGGTTTTGAGATTGGGGAGTGTGAGACTGCCTACTTTGTTGTTCTTCTTCAGTAGTGTTTTGGTTATCCGAGGTTTCTTTCCTTTCCATATAAAATTAGTGATTGGTTTTTCCTTGTACTTAAAGAATGTTGATGGAATTTGGATGGGGATTACATTGAATGTATAGATTTCTTTGGGTACTATTGACATTTTCACAACGTTCAACCTTCCTATCTATGAGCATGGTATGTTCCTCCATTTATGTAGTTCTCTTATGGTTTCTTGAAGTAGTGTTTTGTAGTTTCCTTTGTATAGTCTTTTGTGTTCCTAGAAAGATTTATTCCCAAGTACCTTATCTTTTTGGTAGCTATTCTAAATGGTACTGATTTCCTTATTTCCTTTTCAGCAAACTCTTTGCTGATGTAGAGGAATCCAACTGATTTTTGTATGTAGATCTTATATCCTGCCACTATGCTAAATCTTTCAATAAGTTCCAGTAATTTTCTTGCTGAGTCTCTTGGGTTTTCTTGGCATAGGATCATATCATCTGCAAATAGGGATAGTTTTACTTCTTGCTTACCAATTTGGATGCCTTTGATTTCCCTTTCTTGCCTTATTGCCCTGGCTAGGACTTCCAGTACAATGTTGAATAGAAGTGGATAAAGGGCATCATTGTCTGGTTCCTGTTCACAAGGGGAATGGTTTTGGTCTCTCTCTCTCCATTGAGGGTTATGTTGGCTGATGGTTTCACATATATGCCCTTTATTATGTTAAGGGATTTCCTTCTATTCCTATTTTTCTGAGAGTTTTTATCAGGAATGAGTGTTGGATTTTATCAAATGCCTTTTCTGCATCTATTATATGATCATATAATTCTTTTCTTTTATTTTACTAATGTGATGGATTACATTAATTGTTTTTCTAATATTGAACCATCCTTGCATACCTGGTATGAATCCTACTTGGTCATGATATGTTATTATTATTATTATTGATATGTTGTTGGAGTCTATTGGCTAGGATTTTGTTGAAGATTTTTTGCATCCATATTCATGAGGGATATCGATCTGTAGTTTTCCTTTCTAGTGGTGTCTTTGCCTGGTTTTGGTATCAGGGTTATGCTAGCTTCATAAAATGAATTGGAGAGGATTCCAAATTTTGGAAGATTCTGGAATAGTTTGAGTAGGACTGGTAGAATTCTCTTCTTTGAATGATTGGTAGAATTCTCCAGTGAAACCATCTGGGCAAGGACTTTTTCTGTTGGTAATTCTTTTAATGACCTGTCAATTTCTACTTTTGTTATAAGGCTGTTCAGATTTTCTACCTCAGTCTGTGTTAGTTTAGGTAAGTGGTGTTTCTAGAAATCTGTCCATTTCTTCCAGGTTTTCAAATTTGTTGGAATACAGTTCTTCATAGTCTCCTGATATTATTCTTTTTATTTCTGTTGGTTCTGTTGTAATGTCAGCCATTTCATTTCTTATTTGTGTTATCTGCATCTTCTCTTTCTTTTCCTTTGTTAAATTCACAAGTGGTTTGTCAATTTTATTAATGTTTTCAAAGAACTAATTTCTAGTCTTGTTGATTTTTTCTATTGCCTTTCTATTTTCTATTTCATTTATTACTGCTCAATCTTTGTTGTATCTTTTCTTCTGGTGACTGTAGGCTTTTTTTGCTGCTCTTTTTCTAATTGTTGGAGATGTTGGGTTAAGGTGTTGATTTTGGCTGTTTCTTCTTTTTTGATGTGTGCATCTATTACTATAAATTGTCCTCTAATCACTGCTTTTGCTGTGTCCCAAAGACTTTGGTCTGTTGTGTTTTCATTTTCATTTGATTTAAGGAATTTTTTAATTTCATTTTTTATTCTATTTTAAGGAGGGTGTTACTTGGTTTCCATGTGTTTGCTCTTTTTCCATTGGTCTTCCTAGTGTTGATTTCTAATTTTATAGCATTGTGATCTGAGAAGATGTTTTGCAGTATTTCACTGTTTTTAAATTTATTGAGGCTTGCTTTGTGGCCTAACATATGGTGTATCCTGGAGAATGTTCCATGTGTGCTGGAAAAGAATGTATATTGTGTTGTTTTGGGGTGGAGTGCTCTGTAGATGTCTATAAGGTCAAGTGCATTGATTGTATTTTTTATTTCTTCTGTGTCTTTGTTGAGTTTCTTTCCAGTTGTTCTATCTTTTATTGAAAGTGGTGTATTAAAGTCTCCTACTGTTACTGGAGATCTGGTAGCATAGTGCCTAAGGCACTTGACTACTAATCAGAAGGCTGGCAGTTCAAACCCACCAGCCACTCCTCAGAAGGAAGGTTGGGAAATCTACTTCCATAGTGATACCACCTCGGAAACCCAAGGAGGGGGTCGTTATGAGTCGGGTCCCACTCGATGGCACATAACAACAACAACAACAACAACTGTTACTGTGGAGTTATCCATTTGTCTTTTCAATTCTATTAAAGTCTGATGTATATATTTTGGAGCTCTTTCATTGGGTGCATAGATATTTATTATGGTTATGTCCTGTTGATCAACTGTTTTTTTTTTTAATCACTACATAATGTTCTTCCTTGTCTCTTATGGTGGTTTTTGTCTTAAAGTCTATTTTATCAGAAATTAATATTGCCCCTCCTGATCTTTTTTTATTGCCATTTGCTTGATATAGCTTTCTCCAACTTTTTATTTTTAGTTTATTATTGTCTTTGTGTCTGAGGTGAGTCTCTTATAGACACCATATTGATGGGTCATGTTTTCTTATCCAGTCTGCAACTCTCCATCTCTTGAGTTGTGCAGTTAATCCATTTACATTCAGTGTAATTATCAACAAGTTAAGTATGAATTTATTGCTGTCATTTTTATGTTTTTTCATGGTGTTGCTAATTTCTTTGCTTCATATAATTTTCTGTGCTGAGCTCATTTTGTTTATGAATCATGTTGCTAAATATTTGTGCCTCTCTTTATTATTTTGCTAAAAAGGTTTATTTTCTTTTGAGGTTACCCAGTGATTTATAATTTTGTTCCCAAATTTAGAACAGTCTTTTCTATCTTGCAATTTTCTTGACTTCTTCACCATTTAGAAGTTCTGTACCCATACTACTTATTCCCTCTTTTTGGTGGGTAGTGGTCCTCATTTACCAATTAATGTCCCTGATTCCTTGTTCACAGTCTTATACACTTATTTCACTTTGGATAGTTCTGTAACTGTGTTGGTTTCTGGGTTATGTCATCATGTGTGTTAATCATTGGTTGTTGTCTGCTGTTGTTGGTTCTCTGTTCAAAGGACTCCCTTTAGCATCTCTTGTAAAGTTGGTCTGGTTTTAACAAATTCCTCAATTTCTATTTATCTGGAAATCTCCTGTTGTAGTTCAGTTTGTGTGTCAACTTGACTGGTCCTGGTTGAATGGCTGGGCAGCCGGATGTAGTATTCCCTATGATGAGACTGGTAATCAACTCCATGGCAGAATCTACAGTGAGCAGCTAAGTAGCTGCCTTAGGAAATGTGATCTGCTTCCTGTTCATAAGCAGAAGCCTTTAGGAATGGTTTCTAGCTTATGGCACACTTAGACCCTGCATGTAGCTGTGTAGTTGTTCAGCATCCTGCCATGCTCTGCTGACTTTAGGACTTACAATGGACTTCAATTAATGACCTGCAGTGTGGTTTGGTGACATCAGGACTGTGCCTTTTTACTTGTTAACCTTGGACTTGGCAGGCTTAGCAGCCAGCAGCTGTCTGAGTGAAGAAATGCCTCTAGCTTCAGTGGGCCAGGAGCAGGAGGCAGAGCTGGACCCTAAGGTTGAGGGGTTTTCACCCAGCCCCTAGGGCCTGGCACTTTGAACTTAGTCTTAAAGCCTCCAAATTGTAAAAATAAACTCCTGTTTGTTGAGGCCAGCCATCCCATTTGTGGTATGTTTCCTGTCAGAGTGGTACTAGGTAACCAGAACACTCCTAATTTTACCATCATATGTGAGGGACAATTTTTATGCATATGGAATTATTGGTTGGAATTTTTTTTTTCTTTCAGGGTTACATATATATATCATCCCATTGTCTTCTTGCCTGCATAGTTTCTGCTGAGAAATCAGACTTTAGTCTTATTGGTTGCCCTTTGGGGTAACTTTTCATTTCTCCTGTGCTGCTTTTAGGATTCATTTTTGTCTTTGGTTTTGGCAAGTTGATTATGATATGTCTTAGTGATTTTCTTTTGGGGTCTGTAGGATGACTTTTAAAAAACAAAACAAAGCAATGAAAAATAGCAAATGTTGGTGAGGAAGTGAAGAAATTGAGACCCTCATGCATTGCTGGTGGAAATGTAAAATGGTATAGTTGCTGTGGAAAACAGTTCATTGGTTCCTAAAAAATTTAAATGTAGAACTGCCACATGACCTAGCAATTCTACTCCTAGGTATATATCTAAAATAATTGAAACCAAGTACTCAAAACACATATAACTTTTGTTATAACTATTTTTTTTTACCATTATATATATATATATATATATATAATAAGCAAAGGATCTGCATAGATGTTTCTTTGGAGAAGATATACAAATGGCTAATAGCACATGAAAAGATGTTCAACATCATTAGAAACCAGATTTTGGAAATGAAAACCACGTGAGCTACCGTTTCACATTCACTAAACCAAAATCCAACCAAACCCACTGCTGTTGAGTTGATTCTGACTCATAGTGAACCTGTAGGACAGAGTAGATTTGCCTCATAGGGTTTCCAAGGTTGTAGATCTTATTTTCTTTTTCTGGGTATGTGCATATGTACATTTACAATTTTTTTAAATCTTTATTTATTTATTTATTTTTTTAATTGTGATTTGGGTGAAAGTTTACAGAGCAAATTCACTTTCTATACAGCAGTTCACACACACGTTGTCTGATGACATTGGCAGTTTACCCCAATGCAACACCTCCCCTCCCACTTCCTCCTGATAGTTACCTCTTCCCTGTGTCCATCCCTCCATGCACTCCTACCTCCTGAACTGTCTCCCTGTGCATAAACAGCCCTTCTTTCTCTCATGATTGTTCTCTTCAAGGAATGTATCTACCTCAGGTACGTGTTCATTTCTTATGCCTTTCTTTTATTTGATTGGAAACCACAGGTGTGGGTTCAATTCCAGACCTGAAGGGCAGCTAGGGGCCATAGTCTCAGTGGTTCCACCAGGCTCTATCCGATCAGCAAACCTGGTCTCCTTTTTTTTTTTTTTCCAAAAGATTTTGAGTTTTATTCCACATTGTTCTCCCTCTCTATCCAGATCTTCTACATAGATCCCACTCTGAGTGGTTGACAGTGGTAGCCGTGCAACATCTAGTTCTTCTGGTCTCATAGTCATATAGGCTGAGGATCACATGGTGTACCAGTAGCAAGGACTACTTGTTTCCATGAATCTTTGGTTTTCTTCATTCTTCTTTGCTCTGGGTGAGGAGCAACCCATCATTGCATCTAGATGGCTGCTTGCATGCTTTTAAGATCCCAGTCACTACTCGCCAAAGTAGGAGGTGGAACAATGTTTTGTGCAGTATGTTATGCCAATTGAGCTTGATGTCTCCTGCGACTATGGTCCCGAGCCCACAAGTTCAACTACTCAGTCCCTCTGGGTAGCTGGCTGTGACCAAGAAATGACTACAATCTTGTCTCTTGTCAACTCTACTATATCCCTGGGAGTTCTTACAGAACATACAAATATACTTGTAGAACCATTGTCTGCCAACCCTATACATGGTCTTGGATACACTCCCTGCTGCATAGATATACCTAATAGTTCAGCCTGTCCACCCATCTATCCACCCGTATACCCATGTTTACCTTCACTGGCAACACAATGCTGTAGGTGCAAAAGGGTTTATCTTTGTTGTCTGCACTTCCCATGTACCTCTCTCTGTCTTCTTCTTCCTCAATGCCACCATGTTAATCACTTACATTGGGTACATTGCCCTACTCTTCACCCAAATCAATACTTATGTCTACCTATCTAACAGTGTCCCCGCTCCTCCCCTCCCACCCCTGGTAACCAACAAAGAAAATTTCCTTCCATATATAAACTATTCCTTGACTTTTACAATAATGGACTAATAACGATATTTGTCCTTCTGTGATTGAGTTATTTCACTCAGCATAATGTCCTTCAAGTTCATCCATGTTATGCACTGCTTTGCAGATTCTACATTATTCTTTAGGGTTGCATAGTATTCCATTGTGTAAGTATGTACCACAGTTTGGTTATCCATTCCTTAGTTGATGGACACCTAGGTTGTTTCCAACTTTTTGCTATTGTAAATAGTGCTATGATGAGAGTGTGCAGATGCCTGTTCTTGTCATGGCTCTCACTTCTTTAGGATATATACCTAGTAATGGAATGGCTGGATCAAATGGTATTTCTAGTTCCAATTTTTTAAGGAATCCCCATACTGCTTTCCACAGTGGTTGTACCATTTTACAGTCCCACCAGCAGTGTAGGAGAGTCCCAATTTCTCCACATCCTTGCCAGAATGTGTTATTTTCTGTCCTGTTGAACTTTGCTACTAGTGTTGGGGCAAGATGGTATGTCATTGTTGTTTTGATTTGCATCTCTCTAATGGCTAATGCTTGTGAACATTTCTTCATATGTTTGTTGGCCACCTGAATATCCTCCTTGGTGAAGTGTCTATTCATGTCTTCTGCCCATTTTTTTAATTGAATTATTTGTCTTTTTGTTATTGAGGTGTTGGAGTTTTCTATAAATTCTAGAGA
>NW_006922085.1:1862749-1882774 GCF_000298275.1 Orycteropus afer afer | reverse complement strand
CATTAATTCTGTCTTCCATGGCATCCATTCTACTCCTTTGCCCTGCCAATGTGTTATCTATTTCTGACAATTTAGTATTAACCTTCTGGATTTCTATCTGTAGATTTTGAATCATTTCTAATTTTTCATTTATTTTGTCATTTTGTTCTTGTATTTTCTTCCAAAATTCTTCTAGAGATTTGTCTGTGTTTTCCTTGGTCTGTTTCTCAATCCTCTGAAGATACCTAAATATAATTCTTTTGAATTCCTTATAAGGAAGTTCCAGCGCTGTTTCTTCCTCAGGGATGTGTTCTGGGTCTATATCCTGCTCCCTTGTTTCTACCAATTTATCTTGTTTCTTCGTGTGGATTGTGATGGTCTGTTGTCTTCGAGACATTGTGATGTTGTTGTATTTAGATCTCTTTTAACTGTTTGTGAGGAATAGCTAGGGTGAGTCAGGCTCTTCTTAGTTGTTGTTTATCATAGGCCCATTGGCGGAAAAGGAGGTGGTGACTCTCACTCTGTAAGTGAAGCTGCAGGAGGTGTGGGTATAGTTGCTGTCTCCCACTCAGTTAGACTAAAATAAGAATTGAATAACCGTCAAAAAAGTAAAGGCAAATGGACAAAAAGCACACCGTTTAATCACACAGGAACAGTAACCAAAAAAGAAAAAAGGGGAAAAAACAAAAACATACCAAAACATAAAAAACACTGCAGTATCTGGGGAGAGGGCAATAAGAGAAAAAAGTAGAGAAGGATAATAGTGAAGAAAAAAATGGGAAAAACACAAAAAGAAAAACAAGGAACAGGGTTACCCACAAGAAAGGGGGGAAAAAAATGGAACCAGGAACAGGGCAAAGAAAAAAAGCTGAAAACTAGAACCTGGGAAGGGAAGAATAAAGAATGGTAATAAAGAGGACAAAAGAAATAATGATAGTAGTGGTTTTAAAACAGACAAAAGCAAAGTAAAAGAAAGAAAGCATAATCTGGACAGGGCAGGGCAGGGCACCAGGCTCCCTCAGAGCACACGGACTGGTATGGAATTCCTATCGGCCTAGAAGATGGGTATGAGTGGGGGGTGGCCTCCCCTCCATTCACCAAGAGGGTGGGAGATATAAGAGTGACAAGGGGAATGTCGCACCTTTTCAGTAGTCCGAGAGTCCAGGATGTCTTTGCAGTTCCTAGCAAGCAGAGCCTGTTCTTAAGTCCCTGGAGTCTGGGAGAACGCTGTCACTTTCAATATCCAAAATGGTCAAGCCACTTGTAAACATTAAAAATGGTGGTGCTCTCTGGACAGGCAAAAGTCCACAGCTCAGCCCACCTTCCTCTTTGTTGCTGCTTTGCCTTTTATTCCCCGACCACCAGAGCAGTCCTCCATGCAGTCCCTGGCTAGCAGGGCTGATTTTTAGGTTAATTCTTAGGTCCTACCACCACTCAGCAATATCCAAGCTGTCTGTGCCGTCAGGATTGCTGCCAGACTACAGCTCCGTATGTCTCCTTTTTTGGTATTTTCATCCAAATTCTTCTGCTAGTTGGAGTTTAGTCCACTTCTATATCCTTCCCTTCAAGGGTCAGTGGTCCAGGATTTTCTTCTGTATCTGTGTTAACTGATTCCCCTTTTCTCTGTTGAAGAGGGTCTGTGCAGTCTTTCTGCCTATTCCGCCATCTTACCAGAACTCCCCAAGGTTGTAGATCTTTATAGAAGCAGACTGCACATCTTTCTTCCATGGAGTGGCTGGTGGGTTTGAACGGCTGACCTTTTGTTTAGTAGCCGAATGGTTAACCACTGTGCCACCAGGGCTCCTTTCATACCACTAAGGTGGCTATAATCAAAAAGAGATAATTGTTGTCAAGGCTGTGAAGAAATTGGAATCTTCATATACAGCTGGTGAGAATATAATATGGTGCAGACACTTTGGGAATCAGTTTGGCAGTTCCACAGACAATTAAACATTACCATACAACCCAGCAATTCCACCCAAGAGAAATGAAAACGTATGTCCACACAAAACCTTGTACAGAAATGTTTATAGCAGCATTATTTATAATAAAGAAAGGTATAAAAACCCAAATGTGGTTTTGTGATGAATGGTAAACAAAATGTGTTACATTCATACAATGGAATATTATTTTGCAATAAAAAAGAATGAAGTACTAGTATATACTACAACATGGATGAACCTTGAAAACATTATGCTGAGTGAAAGAAGCCAGCCACAAAAGACCATGTATGATTCCATTTTTATGAAATTTCCAGAATAGGCAAATCTATAGAGACAGAAAGTAGATTAGTATTTGCTTGGAGCTGGGGCAATAGGAGGATAGAAGAGTGATAGGTAAAGGGTACAGGATTTCTTTTTGAGGAGATGAAAATGTTCTAAAAGTAACTGTGGTGATGATTTTACATATCTGTGACTATACTGAAAAACATTGAACTGTATATTTGTTCAATTTTATTTTATTGAAATTTGGGTGAAAGTTTACAGAGCAAATTGTTTTTCTATTCAACAATCTATATACATTCTGTTTTTTGGCATCACATTGTAACAACATTCGTCTCACTTCTTCCCTGTGCCCACCCCTTTTCTTCATCCTTCCTTCCCATCTCCTCTCACCTTCCTAGCTTTATCTCTGGGCAAATGTTATCCTTTTGATCTCATATGCTTGATTGTTCTAATGAGTACATGCCCACTTGGTATAACTGTCCACCTTATAGGCCTGTCTTTCATTTGGCTGACACAGGGCTTAAGTTCAGTTCCTCGCTTGAAGGGTGCCTAAAGGTCATAGTCTCAGGTGTTCCACCAGTCTTCATCAGACCAGTAAGCCTGGGCTTTATGATTTTGAGTTTTGTTCCACATTTCCCGCCACTCTGTCTGGACCTTCTATTTGTGATCTCTTTCAGAGCAGTCAGTAGTGGTAGCAGGGCACCATCTAGTTCTTCTGGTCTCAGGGTTGTGGAGGCTGGGGTTCATGTGGTCCATTAGTCTCTGGCATAGTTGTTTCCTTGTGTCTTTGATTTTCTTCACTCTTACTTTCTCTGGATGGGGAAAGACCAATAGTTGTACCTTAGATGGCCGATAACAAACTTTTTAAGACCCTAGTTGCTATTCACCACAGTAGGATGTAGAAAATTGTCTTTGTAAACTATGTTATGCCAATTGACCTTAGTGTCCCCCAAGACTATGGTCTTGAGCCTCCATGTCCATGAAGTGTACACTTTAAATGGGTGGATTGTATAGTATATAAATTATATCAATAAAACTGTTCTAAAAAAAAAAAAAAAAGATTAACTACTAATACATGCTACAACATGGATGAACCTTGAAAACATTATGTTAAATGAAAGAAGCCAGGCGAAAAAGGCCACATATTCCATTTGTATGTAATAGGCAAATCCATAAAGACAGAAAGTAGATTAGTGGTTGCCAGGGAATAGGTGGAGGGTGGAATGGTGAGTGATTGCTTAATAGATATGGGATTTTCTTTTTTGGGGTGATGAAAATGTCTGGAATGAGATAAGCATGATGGTTGCATAACATTGTAAATTTTTAAAAAGACTAAATTACACACTTTAAAAAGGTTAAAATGGTGAATTTTGTTATGCAAATTTTACCTAAATTTTTTTAAAATGTCATTTACACACATACACACATACAAAAGACCTGTGAGTAATAT
Source organism: Orycteropus afer afer (assembly GCF_000298275.1). NCBI lineage: Eukaryota > Metazoa > Chordata > Mammalia > Tubulidentata > Orycteropodidae > Orycteropus > Orycteropus afer. The sequence goes on along the minus strand of NW_006922085.1, from coordinate 1,879,120 downwards.
CAAAACTACTTCCCCACCCTGGTTAAAACAGATCATTAGAACAGATAGGACCCCGGATGGGAATAAATAAGTAAATTTAATTACCCTCAACTATTTCCCCATCCTAGTTAAGACAGATGAGTAAACACAATAAGGTCAGTTCCTTAAGAACTGAATGGAACAAAAAACATTCTTTCCTGCTATTTCCTTAGGCACAGGTGATAAACGCATTAATGTATCTTAGAAAACAACTTGAAAATTGACTCTGGCTCGCAGACATGCACAGTGGGATGGAGAGGAGCAAAGTTACTGAGAACTAACACTCTCCCATCTGCCTAAGCCCCGATCAGCTCATAACAAGAAGCCGGTGTGACTCATCCGGTACACAGGTGCATTAAATTAAAACCCTACTGTCCCTTTAAACCAAGGTGAAGGAAATTTCAGCCAATCATCAACCATCTCATGCCCAAATTCCTGAAATTTTTATGAATATGCATAACCCTCTCTTCTGAAACCTACAAAAACTGTAATTCAATTGTGATTCGGGGAGTCAGATCTGGGCTGGATGAACCCCTGTCTCCTTGCATTGCCGCTTTGCAATAACTCATTTTTTCTCCTCTTAATCACTAGGTGTGTAAACTGTTTTGGCCTGACTGCACACTGGGCATTTGGTCCTATTTCATGATCATTGCTTAGTAAGGGTTAGCTATTGTGGAATGTTTAGGAAGCTGTGGTTCACTCTCCAGAAAACTGGCCCCAGGCAAAAGAACAACTGTGTGGTTGAGAATACACAGGACCTCTCTGTACTGTTTTTGGAACTTCCTGTGAGTCTATTATTTTAAAATTAACAGTTTAAAAGAAAAATAAGAACACAGGTAAACTGTGGCTTCCCACACCTCCCATCACTGAGAGATTAAACACCACTTTGAAGTCTTGGGGCTCATCTCAGGCAAGACACCCAGACTAGCCCACCTAGGGTTGGCATCTGCCCTGATCTGACAGCTGTGAGCAGAGGGTAATCTGATTCCCTGAAGAATGGCTCAGGGCTGGCAAACACTCCCAAAGATGTCAGGCTATACCCTGAGTCTGTGGTTTGGGAATTGAGTGTGAGACGATGTTGTAAGGCCACAGTAAGGAGAAGAGGAGGCACAAAAGTGAGGTTAAAGAGAAGTTTTTATTCTGAGTTTCCGGGTGAGGTTTACGGGTCCCCGAGAGGGGCCCGGGCGAGGTTCACAGTCCCTGAGAGGGGCCCGAGAAGTTGCACTGCCTGGCTGGGGAGGGTAGGGTTTATAGTCTTGTGGAGGACCTAAGTGGAGACACTAAGGATATGGTGGGGTCCAATTAGCTGTTAGCATGGGTCTGTACTTAATTAGCATGAGGGGGCTTCACAAGAGGAAGTTTATCACTGCATAGGACTTTCCAGTCTGGTCGGGTTCTGTCACTTCGGTTGTCTTATTAGGCTGTCTCATCAGGGCCTGACATCTAGAGGAAGTTGCCAACTGAATGTTGGTGGCTTGGGTTTGCTTTGGCCTAACAGATGTAACCCTATACTACCTCTGGGATGGGGCTAGCTCTGCTCTCCAACACCTTTTTGTCTCTGTGGTGGGCAGCCGGTCACTGAGTCTCCAGGACGAAGAGTTCCTACCAGGGCCCTGTGGGCAGGAAGCCCATTCTGACAGAGACAGCTAAGGGAGATTAGAGCCTGAGGTTTGGCTCCTGGGGAGCCACAGGAGACCGCTGGGTCCAGCCCACATAGGGCCTTCCCACAGCCCTGCCCCTTCCCCAAGAGAGCCACCTCCTCTCCAGCCCGAAGGGACCTGGAAACTCTATCCCACCTTGCTTGTGCCCTAGGACTGCCAAGACTCAGGTGAGCCAGAAAGGGTTGCTGGAGATCTGGAGCAGGGCCAGGAGCCAGCTCAGAGTCTAGTTTCACTTTCACTTTTGTTTTCCCTGAAATGAAAGAGGAGCCGTAAAGAGAGCTGCAACTAGTGGTATCCTTCACTTCCTTGGCGTCGGTTCTTGGTTTCTGGTCTTGGCTAGTGCTAGAGACCTTGCCTGTGAGCACTGCAGCCCAGTGTGTGACCCAGGGCTCAGGATGGACGTCCTGGAGACCTCTAAGCTGCTGGATGAGGAACTGTATTCACGACAGCTGTAAGGCCAGAGGTGGGGTGGGGAATGAGGTTGCTTTCTGATCTCTGATTTCCAACTGCCTGCTCTGCCACTCACCCACTCCCCATCCACAGGTATGTACTGGGCTCGGCAGCCATGCAAAGGATTCAGGGAGCCAAGGTCCTGCTGTCAGGCTTGCAGGGTCTGGGGGCTGAGGTGGCCAAGAACCTGGTGCTGATGGGTGTGGGCAGTCTCACTCTGCATGATCCTCACCCCACTTGCTGGTCGGATCTCACTGCCCAGGTGAGGTCCTGTGGGCTCCCAGCCCTGAGTGGGGTCAGGGCCCAAGGATTTCCCTGCTCAGGCTGGACTGGCCTCTCTCTAGTTCTTCCTTTCAGAGCACGACTTGGGGAAGAACAGGGCTGAGGCCTCTCAAGAGCCAATAGCTCAGCTCAATGGAGCTGTCCGGGTCTGTGTCCACATGGGCGCCATCACAGAGGATCTGCTGCTGGACTTCCAGGTTTTCCCCCATCCTTACTCTCCAGGCTGGCCCAGTCACCTCAAGAACCCACCCCAGAGAGGGCTGAGCAGTGGCTATGGCCTGCTGATCATAGGGTCCCACCCAGGTGGTGGTGTTGACTGCCTCGGAACTGGAGGAGCAGTTGAAGGTGGGTAGATTCTGCCACCAGCATGGAATCTGCTTCATGATGGCTAATACGCGAGGTCTTGTGGGGTAAGTGAGACTACCTACCTAGCTTGCCACATCAAAGCCAGCAATGGGTCCCAGAGCTGCCCCCAGCTTCAGGCTTTCTTCAGTGTCCCCTCTCCATCCCCTCCTTATTCTGGTCTCCAGGCTTACTGCTGTTTCCTCTACCCCCACGTCCAGACCTACTCCAGTAATCCTCTCTACTCTAGCTTCCAAGCCTCTTTCAGCATTCCCTTCCCAATTATGGCCTTCGGGGCCTTCCCTAGTATCCCGCATTTTAACCACAGTAGCTGAGCTATTTCAGTGTCACCTCCTGCCACCCCACCCCAGGCAGTTGTTCTGTGACTTTGGTGAGGACTTCACTGTGCAGGACCCCGCAGAGGCAGAACCCCTGGTGGCTGCCATCCAGCACATCTCCCAGGTAGGTGCTGAGGTGTGAGCACTACCTGCTGCCCAGGAAGGGGCTGCTAGTACCTGGCAAAGGTAGGTACATGCACCCCTGAGACAAGCCATCTTCTGTTCAGGGCTCTCCTGGTGTTGTCACTTTGAGAGAAGTTGATATTCACAACTTCCAAGATGGGGACCAGGTGACTTTCTCAGGCATTGAGGGCATGGTTGAGCTTAATGGTTGTACTCAGCCCATCCACATACAGGGTAAGTCAAGTGGACACAGGCTAGTCCTTGGGGATAGGTTTTTTCCCCCTCAATCATCCTTAGTGGAGCAAAGTCAGGGAACACAGATGCAAGACAGGACAGGGCATGGGGAACTACTCAGGGTCTAAGTGTCATTCTGACTACTCTGGATATACCCCAGAAGACAGAACTTTGAAGATTGGGGACACAACAACATTTTCCCGTTATCTTCGTGGTGGCACTATTACTGAAGTCAAGAAACCCAAGACTGTGCACCATGTGAGTGCAAGTGCATCTCAGGTGGGGGAGCCTGGGCACCTCACAGGGCCCACAGAACCCTGACTCAGCTGAGTGCCCCCTACAGGAATCCCTGACTACAGCCCTGCTCCATCCCCGTATGGTGGCCCAGAGTCCGCAGGAAGTCCACCGTGCCCACTGCCTGCACCAGGCCTTCCGTGCACTGCACCAGTTCCAGGCTCACACTGGCCACCTGCCCAAACCGTGGCATCCTGTGAGTGGCCCAGTTACCTACCACTGCCATCACCCCTGCGTCTGTCTTTCTGGGGTCTCTTCTACCAGGAGGTGACAATGACCATATCACAGATCCAAGTCTGAATCTCAGAGGAAGTTTTATTACCTGTAAAAAGTTGATGATAAACACTGTGTTGAGGCCAGGGCCTGGTCCACAGAAAGCACTGGGCACACAGCACTTCAGACCCTCAGTGTGTGTGCCTCAACAGGGCCAGGCCCTCCCACTCAGGCTTCTGCTTCCTCTTTTGTGGAACAGGGTGAATGACTGCCCAAAGGATTTGAGAGGGGGTGGAGCTCAGGGTAAGGCTTCTGTGCCCATGGTGTCTCACCCTGCAGGGTGATGCAGAGGCTGTAGTGCGCCTGGCCCGGTGCCTGGAACCATTGCAGGGAACACAGGAAGAGCCGCTAGATGAAGCTCTGGTGCGGACAGTTGCCCTGTGTAGTGCCGGTGACCTGAGCCCCATGGCAGCCATTCTGGGTGCGTTAACTGCCCAGGAGGTGCTGAAGGTGAGCTTGGGCACCAGCAGGGTGGCACTGGGAAGGGTATGGTCAATGTGGGTGCCAAACTGTTCAGCAACACCAGAGGGCGCCAAACACCAGCTAGCGACCCTGGGAGGCTTAACTTTAACTTGCATGCAGCCTCCAGCAGGTATCTGAGGAGGTGAGGAAGTGGTGTTCCTTCAGCTGAAGTGTCAATCTGCAGGCAATCTCTGGGAAGTTCACACCCCTGGACCAGTGGCTGTATTTTGATGCCCTTGATTGCCTTCCAGAAGATGCAGAATCCCTTCTCAGTCCCAAGGATTGTGCTCCAGTAAGAACCTTGGGCGGAAGTGCAAGCCCTGTCCAAAGCTATGACTGGGGCGGAGATAGGAGGAATGGGCCTGAGGTTCTGGCCCAGAAAGTTCAGTGTAAGAGGGAGATGCAACACAGGCCAGTGGCCATCACTGACCCCTGTCTGTGCCCCCCAGAGAAGCTGCCGCTATGCTGGGCAAATTGCAGTATTTGGGGCTAGTTTTCAGGAGAAGCTGAGCCGCCAGCACTACCTCCTGGTGAGCTGTGGGGTGAGGTTGGGAGTGTCTGTGGGAGGGCTAGTCCAGGCCCGAAGGGCTAAGTCCTCTCTTACTGACAGGTGGGCGCTGGTGCGATTGGCTGTGAGCTGCTCAAAGGCTTTGCCCTAATGGGCCTGGGGGCCAACGGCAGCGGAAGCATTACCATCGCTGACATGGATCACATAGAACGCTCCAACCTCAGCCGTCAGTTCCTCTTCAGGCCCCTGGACATTGGTGTAAGTGCCAGTCCCTCCCCACACTTGTGTTCTGACTGCCCCACAAGGCCCCCGTAAATGCCCTCCTGCCTTCTCAGAGTTCCAAGGCAAAAGTGGCTGCAGAGGCTGCCAGTCGCCTGAACCGAGGCTTGCAGATAACCCCACTCACCCACCCAGTGGACCGTACCACAGAGCACATCTTTGGGGACAGCTTCTTCTCCCGCGTGGATGGTGTGGCTGCAGCCCTAGACAGTTTCCAGGCCAGTGAGTCATCAACCTTAGAACTCAGCCCATTGCCCAAGGCTGTGACAGCCCCTCCTCTGACCCTCTGACCCCCTTGCCAGGACGCTATGTGGCTGCTCGCTGCACCCACTATCTGAAGCCACTGCTGGAGGCAGGTACACTGGGCACCTGGGGCAGTGCCGCAGTGTTCGTGCCACATGTGACTGAGGTCTACAAAGCCCCCACCTCAGCTGCAGCTTCTGAGGGTGCCACCAACCCTGTCTGTACTGTGCGGTTCTTCCCCAGCACAGTTGAACACACTCTGGAGGTAGGAAGCACCCAGAGACCCCTCACTCCATCCTCCCTAGCCCTCGGCTATAAACCTGTTCCCCGCCTGACACCTCATTGCTCCCTCTCCTCCACAGTGGGCCCGAAATGAGTTTGAGGGGCTCTTCCGACTGTCTGCCGAGACCATCAATCGCCATCTACAGTAAGGCCACAACTGAAGTGAATGGGAGTCCAGGACCCCTAGGACCAGAGTCTGCAGTATTCAGCCTCAAACTTCCCCCTCTCCACAGGCCATCCACTTCCCTGGCAGACATAGATGGATCACAGGTACTGGATGTCCTGAGGGTACATCCACAGACCTGGCAAGACTGCGTGGTGTGGGCACGTGGCCAATGGCAACTATGCTTCCATGACAGCATCATGCAGCTCTTGAAGTGCTTCCCACCTGAAAAGGTGGGTAGCTGGCAGTTGATGTGCTGAAGGGTCAGGGGGACCAGGAAGGGGGCCAGCCTGAGGCCAACAGCCTCTGTTTCCCTAGGTGCTTGAGGATGGTACTCCCTTCTGGTCAGGTCCCAAACGGTGTCCGCAGCCCCTGGAGTTTGATGCCAACCAAGTGAGTGGGGTCCCCTGGGGAGCCCTGAGATGGGTACCTCCACATTCTGCAGAGATGCACATGTGCCAAGAGAGAGATGTTTGTGGGCATGTGCTGTCCACATGGGAAGCAGAGGCAGGCACTCAAACAAATGGGCACAAATGGGCAGTGCTCCCCTCTTCCATGTTCCCATACATGTTCACTCGAGCCCACCCATCTCTGGCTGTCACTGCAGGACATGCACCTCTTTTACGTGCTGGCAGCTGCCAACCTATATGCCCAGATGCACCAGCTGCCTGGCTCAAAGGATCAGGCCTCACTCAGGGAGCTGCTGAAGGTGTTGCCAGTGCCCAGTCCCCAGCGCCTGGTCCCAATTGTCACCAGTGACTTGGCTTCCACCAAGGCTTCCACCAAGTTTGGTGAGGCTCCTTGCCCTGCCCCTTATGCTGCCATCCGTTGCAGAGGAAGATGGGCCCTAGGGGGCCTGCAGCCAACTCATTGCCTCTCAAGGCCTGACTCTGCTTCTGTCTAGACTTGGGCCCATTCTCTGGCCCCACTACAGGCCCTCTCCTTACTATACCCTTAGCATCTTCAGCTCTCTTGGCAGATTTGCAGCAAATAAAAATCAACCCATTGGCCTCTAGGGATCCCCAAGCTGTGGCCTGCCAGTGAGCACAGAGTCACAGGCACGTACATGGGTGAGGGTTGGGGCTGCTAGAGATTGTAGCATCCATCAAGGGGGCTCTTTAGAAGTGGTGAGTGATAGGCTTAATGGAGAACAAGAATATGTGCCGTGCTACAGAGCCAAGTGCTGGTGAAGGGGGCTGACTGCTCCAATACCTCCTTCTTCTGGTAGGCCCTGAGCAATTGAAAGAATTGCACAAAGTCCTAGAAGTCCGCCGCATGGACCCTCCCCTGCAGCCCCTGCTATTTGAGAAGGTGGGAACCCAAGTAGGGGTGAGGGGCTGGCCTGGGGAAGTTACAGGGGGAAGTCAGGAGCTAAGACAGTGGCTTTGGAGCCCTTCAGCTTGAGTTGTCCTCCCAGCAGGGCCCTGGAAGCGGCTCACCTTTCTTGAACCTCACCCTCCTTATTTGTTAAGGGAGAGATGGCACACCCACCCCGTAGAATTGTGTGAAATCTTATGCAGTGGCACATGGTTGGCTCTGATGAGGGCAGCTTTTGCAATGTGAACATTGCTTGTTACTTGGGTCTCACAGGACAATGACAGCAACTTCCATGTGGACTTTGTGGCAGCAGCGGCTAACCTACGAGCTCAGAACTATGGGATCCCACCAGCCAACCGTGCCCAGGTAAGCCCCTAAGTGGGGCTTAGGCCTAGAGGATGGAGGTCAAAACTCTAGCTCCACACATTGAGCCTGAACTGAATCTCCTGTTCTTGGCAGAGCAAGCGGATTGTGGGGCATATTATCCCAGCCATTGCCACCACCACAGCAGCTGTGGCAGGCCTGCTGGGCCTGGAGCTGTATAAGGTGGTGGGAGGGCCGAGGCCCCTTGGTGCCTTTCGCCACAGCTATCTACACCTGGCTGGAAACCGCCTCAGCCGCTGGATACCTCCTGCCCCAGCCAACCAGACGGTGAGCCCTTGTTTCCCCCACTCCTCCAGGCCTGAGTTTTCCTTGTCCCTACCCAGTTAAATAGGCCCTGCTCTGGCTGCTGGCCCTCATCTGGGCCCAGACTGTGGGGGAGTCCTTAAGACTCCCTCCAGCCCCTTTCCTACTGCACAGCCAGGCTGGGACCTGTCAGACACAGGAAGCAGCCATCAGCCACCCCCCCGCCCCCCACCTCCTGCAGCACGGGGTCTGGGGGAGATGCAGCTTTAACTCATTAATGGAGCCAGACATCCCCCTGCAGCCCCCCTTCTTCTCAAGAGTGCCCCTGAGGGGAAAGGGGTGGGAGGGAGGACTAGAGCCCCAGCCCCAAACAGAGCCTAGCTAGCTTCTTCTTGCATGGTGTGGAGGCCCTGGCCGCTTCTCCAAGTCTTGTGAGTGGGGGCTGCAGCCCTAAGGAGATGTGCATGTTCATGTCACAGGTGTGAGTGCACTGGGGTCTGGGCATCCCTAGTCCTGCCTGGGTACCTGGATATGGAGGGAGCAGGCTTGCACATCTGTGTGCCAGATGGGAGTGCAGGATTTTTCCTCAATGTGTGCATGCATGGATGTGCATGTGGGTACACATGTGGATGTTCCTTATGTGCGTGTATATTCCTTTAAGTGAAGGGCTGTGAATGCTGGATGCCCAGGCTCTGCGGTAGTTGGCATTTCCTTGGACTACAGGAGAGTCAGTGTAGAGGATTGCCTCACAAGAGGAGAGGGCAGAGGTCATGGACAGGCACTGGGCTTTTGCTGAGCAGCTCTGGGGTCCCTCCAGGAATAGTGCACAGAGCCCTTTTGTGAGGAGCCAGCCTCTAGCCAGCACACAGGATGCCTTTGTCTATGGTGGAGGGGGAGGGTAGGAGGCCCCCATCTCGCCTCCAGCCTTATTTCAGCTTAACCCCAGTGTGGTTCTGGGGGAGCTGGCAGGGCCTCCTATCTTGATCCATGGCTACCTACCACCAGCCACCAGAACCCCAAAACCTTTGGAATAGGAAGGAAAGAGAGGCTAGAAAGCAAAGGTCCCTATGGACTGTCTCTAATGGGGTCTCCAGGACACTGGAGCCCCAGATGTCATTGTGCCCCTCACCCATGTGTACTAGAGGGTGCTAGCAAGCCATAAGGAGCCCAAGCCAGGAGCAGGAGCAGCTCAAGACCATGATGGGGCAGGATGGGGGGACAAGATGTGCTCCCTGGCTACAAGCAGCCTTATCAGAGACTACAACAACCCTGCCCCCACTTCCTCAGGAAGCATCCCCCCCCAACACACACACACACACACACACACAAAGACTGGACTATGTGATGGATCGTTTGCTTCCCTTTGCGGCCCCACAGCCCTGTTTCCTGTGCTGGCCTCAGCACAGGCAGGGAGGGGGCTGAGACTCTGGGCCCAGAGCCCACCATCCACCCCCACCCCTGGCTGCTGCTTCCTGCCTCCCAACCAGTCGAGCTCCTCCCCTAGGAAAGGGGCCTTTAGTTGCTAGTAACTGGGGTGGGGAGGTGAGGGTGTATGTGAGAGGTCTCTCACTCCTTCCAACCCTTCCCAGTTCTGTCACCTGACATGGACCTGCTGGGAGCGCCTGAAAGTGCCTGCTGGGCACCCTGAGAGGACTCTGGAGTCACTGCTGGCCCATCTCCAGGTGTGCCCCATCCCTACCTGCCCTCAGACCCAGCCAGACATGGCCTGGACCAGCTGGCACTTGACTTCTCTCTCCTCTAGGAGCGACATGAGCTGCGGGTGAGGATGTTACTGTATGGCCCAGCTGTGCTCTACTCAGTAGGATGGCCCCCTGACAGACAGGCCCAGCACCTGGCCCTCAAGTGAGTCCATGCCTGGCTTCACCCAGACACTGAACCATCCCTGGAGGTTGGGGGTGGGGGATACAAGGCCTCTCCTCCTCCCACCCCCATTCTGGGCCCCTCACACCTTCTTGAAACTCTTTTGCCAAATGGAGCCAGCAAATGGGCTGGGGGTGGGGCAAAGAGCCGCCTGCTTGGCCAGCCCCACCAGCGCCCCCACACCATGCACATCCCCCCTTTCACAGCCCACTCCCAAGGGACCTGCGGCTTCCTGCCTCCTGCCCACCCCACCAGCCACTCCTAAAATAGTTTCAGATGTTTCCTGTCTTGAGCTGCTCCTGGCTCCTGGCTTGGGCTCCTGTTGGCCCGCCAGCACCCTCTAGTCCATGCCAGGTCACTTGCTCTCTGCCTGCCATTGTTCACTTCCCCACTCCCCTTGACCTGGCTCCTCCCACCAGGGTGACGGAGCTGGTGCAGCGGGTGACAGGCCAGGTGCCTGAGCCTGGGAGGCAGGTGCTGGTGCTGGAGCTGAGCTGTGAGGGTGAGGAGGAGGATACTGCTTTCCCGCCCCTACACTATGAGCTGTGACAAGGCAGCAGCCCCAACACCTGGTTCTTTTGAGTCTACACCTGCATCTTGAGCCCACAGCAGGCATTCAATAAATGCTTACTAAAAGCATAAATTGAGAGAATGGATGATAGAACGCATGGAGCATGACATGGGTATGACAGGGACCCCCACCAGGAGGGAAAAAGTTCTTTAGATTTTCTCAACTGGGCTGTGCCTCATGGGCTGAGGCTGCTTCTTAAAGCCTCAGGGGTATGGAGCCAGGACTCTCCAGAGAAAGACCTTTATTGTCCCCAGGCTGGGGGGGTGGTATGGGGTCAGAGGTAGCTGATGACATCATTGCAGATGATGGGCTGGCGGCTGCGGCAGCTCATGAGGGCAGCAAAGCGTGAGACGTCCGCAGGCAGCTCGGGTTCAGGGCGAGGTGGGCATGACAGCCGCTTTCCTGCCATGGCTGCCCGCCGTGCCCCAGCCAGCCGGCGCCGCAGCTGCTCGGAGAGGCCAAGCAGGAACTGTGGGGGCCGAGTGCGAGCACGGGGTCCACTCCCACCATCTCCCTCACTGGGTGCCTCCGGCAGCTCCATCCAATTGTGCACCAGGTCGGCAAAGCAGTTGTCCCCCAGCACTAGTGGCTGGCGACTCCGACCCCTGCTCAGCAAGGCTGCTGTCCAGTCTTCTGTGTCTAGTCCCTGCCAGTGCTCCAGGCATGCATCCGGAGTGGATTTAGGTCGTGGTCGGTGGGCAGGTGGTGCACTGGCCAGAGAGACCCTGCTAGGCAGGGGGAGGCCATCAGCTGAGAGGCGCTGGCTATGGGGGGGCCGTGCTGGGGGTGCTGGGCGCTGGAGTATGGGCAGCTCTTCCTCTCGCCATGTGCTCCCTGACACCTCTGAGAAGCCAGAGTCCCAGTCCAGGGTGTGCTCCCTGGGGCCCCGCAAGCCTGCACCCCTGTCCCCCATCATCATGACTTCCTCCTCATCCTCTTCCACACAGCATGCTGAGTCCTCTTCCGAGGCATCTGAGGCCCTGAGCTGGTGGCTGGGCCGCACACATGGGCCAGGCTTAGGGGGTGGCCGCAGGGACCCAGGCATCTGGGGTGAGCCTGTGTCCCGGCCACACAGCTGCAGAGGAAGAGAGGGCATAAGTTGGAGCAGCAGCACTTACCACCCCTGCCTGCCTGCCTGCCTGCCTGGCCAAGCTAGCCCTGAGAACAGACAGCCAAGGAGGGCTAGGGAGGTCTGCCGGCCTGGGTGGCAGGGCTTCTGGGGGGCACAGGGCTGGTGTTGGGGTGCTGGCATACGAAGTCGTGTGGCTCCCATCTGCCGACCTGGTGGCGGTCCGGCAGGCTACAGCACGCAGGGCTGGGCAAGTCAGCACCCGTCACTAAGGAAGACGGGCAGGGGTGCAGGCCTGCACAGGGAAGTAGGGCCTGCCCATGGCTGGGGGGGCATCCGGTACCTCTTGGGGGATTCAACTCTCCCAAGACTGCAGCTTCTCCCAGAGAATACAGTGTTTGCCGGGTGAGGAGTGGAAGAAGGAGGGACAGGCCAGCTTGAGTGAGGAAGAGTCCATAATAGTGCTAGCGCCTTTTCAGTCCTTTGCTGTCTCCTGCCCGGCCGCAAAAGAAGTTTCTCCTCCAGCACAACTACCCACACCCCCGCCAGGAGCACGGCCAGGTGGGTGGCTGTTACCTGATGCCCAGCGCTGCTCCTAACCGTCTGAAACCCGACGCGGGCCATCTGGGCCATCTGCGCCGTCCCGCCCCCATCCCTCCTCGGATGGGCACCCGGGACAACTCACACCCGTCCGTGTTCGGGACAGGCGGCAGCTGAGCACCCCACACCCGTCCCCACGAACCATACTCGTGCCCAAACCTCACCAGTTCCCAGCGGAGCTGGCCCAGGAAGCTGTCAAGTCGAGCGCTGTGCATACCGGTGTCTGAGCCCCCGCCAGGCCTGCCCGTTCCTCCTCGAACCGCCGCAGGAGCGGCGCGGAGACCGCCCGGAGGGCCGGCCAGCGGTGGGGCCTTCGCCCTCCGCCTTGATCTGCGGCTCCTCGCTCTCCGTAGCTCCAGCCGCCGCCCCAACATCTGGCAATAGCGCCCCGCCCCCAGCGCCGTAGCTAATGGGGGCGGAACGGAACTGAAGCGACCCCGCCCCTCAGTCTCGGCGGGGGCGGTGACCTGGGAGCCTCTATTCAACCCCTCCGCCCCGGCCCTGCTCTGGGTCAGGGGATAGGCGGGGCTGAAGTTGAAAGCTGGGTGGGGTCCAACTCGGGACCTCCCGCCAAGCTCTGAGTGGTTGAACAAACCCGGGATTCGCTGCGTGACCCAGGGCAAGTCGCTTCTCAGAGGCTGCCTCAGTTTTCCCATCTGGCCCAGGGTAGAATAGTGGTCCCTCCTTTGGAAGCCGGGTGAGCGCAGATCCCCCGGAGGCGCCCACGTGCCAGCCCGGCAGGGCAGTGAGTGTAGCATCCCGGGTCGTCGGGTCCAGCCATGCTGTGGCCTGCTTGGGGCCAGATCTGCTAGACCCGCTTCGTTGGACCTCGACAGTCGCTAGAAGTGATGGGAGGGCGACCCAGCTCCTTGGGGATTCAGGGAAGGGGCAACAGGGAACTTTGTGTCAGCGCGGGGGAAGGTCCTCAGGCCGCGACAAGCCTTGACCGCCCCGCTGCACTTCTGGGCTGAGCTAAGCGGGGTCGCCCCCTGGTGGGGAGCGCTCTGTCAGCCGCTGGTTCAGCAGCTGCACTGGTCCACCCCATCCCCAATGGGCCAGCCCTTCTGCCTGACACCACGGACAGACTGACAGTCAGTGCAGGGCGTGGAGGGTGAGGAGTGAGGGAAAAGGTTGTTATTCATCTGCCAGGATGGTCTGGGTCGGGACCTTTGAGGCTGCTCTGTGATTGGAGAATAGGCCCACAGGTACAGTCTACCTGGAGACAGAATAGATGTATCAGCAGTCAGGAAAATACTGGGGAATGTATTGGGTGTTGGACTAGCTTGGGGAGGAAGCTCTCAGAGGAGGTGGTATTCAGGATGGGATCTGGTGAGCTATCATGGGGCAAAGCCAAAGAGGGGCATTCTAGGTGGAGGGACAAGCTAATGCAAAGACCCTGAGGCAGGAACAGAGGTGAGCAGGACAGAACTCAGATCTCTGTGATTGGTTGGAGGGGAGGCAGTGGGCAGGGAGTGAAGGGTTAGCAAAACCAGACTTCCTGACACCTTAGAGAGGAATGAAAGTTTTATTTTGGTTGTGATGGGTAGCACTATGGTTCTTTGAACATGGAATGACCTGGCCTTGACTCCTGTTTAAACAAGTCTGGCTGTTTCAGGAGAACAAACTGTAATCAGAGTGGAAGCTCCTGCCCTCATCCAGGCAAAGGAAGGAATTGGCCTGAACCTCCAAAAAAAAACCAACTCACTGCTGTCGAATCAATCCCAACTCATAGTAACCCCTCCTTGGGTTTCCGAGGAAGTATCTCTATGGAAGTAGATTGCCCAATCTTCCTTCCGAGGAGTGGTTGGTGGGTTTGAACCACAAACTTGGTTAGCAGTCAAATGCCTTAGGCACTACGCCACCAGAGTTCCTGGACTGGATCTGGGAGGAACAAATACACAGAAGGGGTCAGTGTGGCATATGCTTTGTACCACTTAAGTACAGTCAAGCCTTGCTGATTGCATGGATGTGGATAGGAAAAGAAAGGCATCAAACATGACTCCTAGATTTCTGGCCTGAATGACTGGTCCAATAGAGTTGCCAAAGAGAAAGACTGGGAAAGACTGGAGAAGAATGAGTTTGGCGAGGAAAATTAAATCATCGTTTGTGGCTTTGAGATGCCTGTTAAACATCCAAGAAGGAATGCAGGGTCAGCTGTTGGGTGTGTGTCTCTGGAGTTTGGGAGAGAGGCCAGAACCCTATATGGAACCTTGGGTCTGGGAGATAAAGTGTTGTTGTTGTTGTTATGTGCCGTCGAGTCAAACCCGACTCATAGCGACCCCTTCTTGGGTTTCCGAGGCAGTATCACTATGGAAGTAGGATTGCCCAACCTTCCTTCCAAGGAGTGGCTGGTGGGTTTGAACCGCCAGCCGTCTGGTTAGCAGGCAAGTGTCTTAGCCACTATGCTACCAGAGCTCCCGGGAGATAAAGTAAGTGAATGTTATTTAAAACCATGCACCTATATGAGATGGGATTTGATGAGTGTAGACAGAGGAGGGCCACAGTCAGGACTGAGTCCTGGAACACTCCACTGTTAGGAGGTGGGGGAGATGAAGCAGACCCAGAAAAGGAACTAGGCAGGAGTGGCCAGGGAGGTGAGAGGAAACCAGAGAGAGTGTGAGATTTGGAAGCCAGGGGGAACAACTATCAAACAATCCTGAGGAGCCATCAAACAATCCCAAGGAAGTGAGAACAATCCACTGATTTCAGTAGCATGCAGATCACAGGGGACCCTGACCAAGGAAGTTTTGTGGGAAGAGGGGCAAACCTGACTGGAGTGGGTAGAGGAGAGAGTGAGATGTGAGGAACTGGAAAGTGCAAATGTAGTCATTTTAAAAATAAATAAATAAAGTGACCCACTGCCATTGAGTCAATTCCAACTCATAGGGACCCTATAGGACAGAGTAGAACTGCCCCATAGGTTTCCAAGGTGTAGTGCATGAGTTATTTGGTATGACTCTTCTAACCATGCTCTTTGTGGTGCTCACCGGACAACTGGATGGAACTGTGCAAATGTGAGGTGCTTGTGGCCTACCAAGAGGACTGGATAGCTTGTTAGTAATGTAAATAAGGTTCATGGCACCATGGGGATGGGGCCATGGACATAAGATGTGTGGAACCCTAATATTGATATTGGTCAGTTTTGTCATTCTGCTAGGCTTAAAAAGAGCTGTCATAGAGGCAGAAGGGAAGATCTCACTACCATCAAGAAGGAAAAGCCAGGAGTGGAACACATCTTTGGACCCAAAATCACTGTGCTGAGATGACACAGTGCTGATGATGAGCAGAGAGATGGCAGAGAGACGGTGGCAGCAGAACCAAGAGACCAGCACGAGATGGAGTGGCGGGCTTGCTAGCCCACTGAACAAGAAAGCTGAGTGCCCTTGGGCAGAAGTCTTGCTGGTGGAGTGGGATGCACCTAGCTGTGCCTATTGGCAGAACTAAAAGAGCTTTGTAGCACTTGCCTGAGCATGGCAGAGGCCAAGCCAAGAAGCCAAGGGCCAGAGTGAGGTGTTCCTGAGGACACAGCAGTGGGGAGACTGTCCTCATTGAAGAATTGTATCCTGAGTGTGTTCCTGAACCTGAATTATAACCTGTTACTTCCCTAATAAACTCCATAACCTTGAGTATTGTGTGTGGCCATAGTGACAAATTATAGAACCCAACAGAGAGCTAGAGAGTAGCATGGAACAGAGGATTGGTGTAGAATTGGTAAAAAGGTTGGAGGGTGACAGCATGTCTGATTTTTGCCTTACATGAATCAGCTATGAGTTGTTGCTGTTGATCTTTCTCACTGCCCCGCATGAAGTTCAAGGTCAGAAGAGGATGCTGTCCCCATTGTGCCTCTTTTTGTACTAGGCTGTAAATCTTTACGGAAGCATGCTGCTTCATCTTTCTCCCATAGAGTGTCTGGTGGGTTTGAACTACCAACTTTTTTTTAGCTGCCCAATGCTTTAGTCATAGCGCCACTAGAACTCCTAATAAATTGACATGTAACATAAATACATTGGAAGGAAGGTTGGGCAATATACTTCTGTAGTGATACTGCCTCGGAAACCCAAGGAGGGGTCACTGTGAGTTGGGTCCGACTCAACGGCACATAACCACCACCACAACAACGTAAACACAATAAATGGACAAATCTCTAAGATACAATAATTAAGCTCTACACTGGTAACTGAAAGGTCAGCAATTCAAACCCACCAAGCAGCACTGTGAGAGAAAGATGAAGCAATCTGCTTCCATAGAGATTATAGCCTTGGATACTATGCAATGCTAAAGAATAATGTAGAATCTGCAAAACACCGCATAACATGGATGAACTTGGAGGACATTATGCTGAGTGAAATAAGTC
>NW_006922085.1:1845677-1860651 GCF_000298275.1 Orycteropus afer afer | reverse complement strand
TATGGGGAGTAAGTGGGAGGGGAGCTGTTGCATTGTAAATTTTGGTCAATGACATGAGACAATGTATATGTGAACTGCTGTATGAAAAGTGAATTTACTCTGTAAATCTTCACCCAAATAAAAAAAATAAATAATAATAAAAAAAAGATTATAGCCTTGGAAACCCTATGGAACAGTTCTACTCTGTCCTATAGGGTTGCTATGAGTTGGAATCGACTCAATGGCAATGGGCTTGGTTTTTTGGTTTTCAAAGGTACAACCCAATAAATGTTGAAATCTGTAAACACCTGTGCACTGGTCATCCAGATCAAAATATGGAATGTCCCCAGGCCCTCAGAAGGCCACCTTGTATGCCCTTCATAATCCCAGAGGTAACCATTATTATTTCTACCCCAAGGATCCCTTTTGCTTGTTGAATATAGACAACTTTTGAGAGATATTGCTAATGGTTGGACTCAGATTTCATGGGCAGATTACCATGGGCCATGGTGATGAATGGGTTGGGGACAGTAGGAAATGAGATCACATGGGCCTCTCCATGCTTGCTGGGGATCTACAGCTTGGTCACCAGGGATGGGCGGGGCCAGAATCTGGGCAGCCTAGGAGCCCTGCCTGCCCAGCTGTGTCTGAGCAACTGACCTGGCAACCTGGTGGATCTGACAAACATATCTAGCCTTCCGGATACCACTCTGCTGTGTCTTCTGGCCACCATGGTGCTGCTCAGGCCCTTAGTGCTCCTTCTTGTTCTGAGTGTCTCTGGTGAGGAGCCAGTGGGTGGGGGAGCCCCCCAGTTCTCACCTCTAACTTCACAGTGGAGTTCTGGCCCTTCTCAGATAAGCTACTGGGGAGGACAGGGGCTGGGGGAGAGCCAGAAAAGGGCAAGGATATAAAACTCTGACCCTTATCCCTCATCTTGGTTTCCTCAACCAAATCTATATAATGAACTGACCCATGTTTGGGTGTGGGGGACAAAGAAGGGCCTTCACTGCTTGGCCTTGAGATGTAGCCAGGCCCTGCAGTAGAGGGGCAGGGCTATGCTCATGTGTGTGGTTCTGTGCACACTGAGTGGGGGTGGGAGGGCTCCAGCTCGAATCACCTGCCCCTTGCAGACCTCCACAGCCTCCCCTGGTTCATGAATGTCTCTGAAAGCCAGGGCCCAGGCACTATCCTTGAGTCTTTCTCCTTCAACTGCTCCTATTACACGCCAACCCTGGAGTTGCTCTATGTGCAGCCACCCACCACCTTCTTCAACCCACCCAGCCTGACTAGGAGGCAAGGCTCCTACTATGTAGGCAAGGTATGGCCTTGGGCACAGTTGGGGACCATGAGGGCACAGGGAAGAACTGAAATTCTCAAAGTTGAGGATGGTATAGTAATACAGAGAGCCTAGGCCCCATACAACACTGCCCATCTGCCATAGGTCACCCTCAGCAGTTCGGTTTGGCTTGATGCTCTAGCAGTGAACCACTACAAACTGCAGCTGCGATTCACATGTGGCAACCACGTGACAGAGGGGCCGCTGTTTTTGGATGTGCAGCGGGACCCCAATCATATCCAGTGTGCTGGCCAATTTGCCAGCCCAGGTGAGTTTGGGAGCAGTGGATGGGGTGGGCAGGCATAGCCTCAACAGAGCTTCCTGATTTCCTCTCTGGTCAGCTGGAGAGATCATTCAGGTGCCAGAGACAATTGCACCAGGGGCCCGGCTGTATACTCTGCTGCTTCCGGGCCTGGAACTCCAGGGAACTCAGGTAAGCCCAGCACATGGGGCAGAGAAGAGTTGGTGGGCGGAGTGGGGAGACCAAGCCCAGCCCCTACTTGACTAAGCACACAGCAGTGCACAGCTAAGTGGATGGTGCTATCCATCCTCCAATGACCCTGGCTATTCCCACAGGGACATCTCAGGGGTTAAGTTCTTTCATGTTCTCCTATGTGTTCTGAGTTCTCCATGACAATTTTGCATCACTGTCACTTTTAACTGCTAACCAGAAGGCTGGCGGTTCAAACCCACCAGCTACTTCTAGGAAGGAAGATTGAGCAATCTATTTCTGTAGAGATACTGCCTTGGAAACCCAAGGAGGGGTCACTATGAGTGGGAAACTACTTGACAGCAGTGATTTCTTTTTCTTTTTTTTTTTTTTTTGTCACGTACAAGTGATTAAACAAAATCCAAAAAAGAAATACAGTTAAAAAACAAAATAATTGGTTTAAAAGCAGAGAGGATTGAGGATCAGGGCCAAGGGTTAGGTGGAGGGAGGGGGGCCTAGGCTGGGGTGAAGGCCAGTGGCTGGAGCATGGAAGAGGTGGGTTAGGCAGGTGCCCATCAGGTTGAGGATGTTGACAGGGGTGCTTGGAGTACCAGGAAGTAGCTGGGGCCTCTTGCATCTCTGTCCTGTCAGAAGAGCATCATCAGTGCCCAGGACCCTCCACACTTTCCTGGATCTTTCTCCATCAATCAACAAGGTTGGCTGCAGGCACCAGCCCAGGGCCTCAAAGGTCAGGCTCAAAAAGTGAGCATGAACTGGGACCCAGGGGTATCTATGGATTGGGCATGTGATAGAGACACCACTTCCTGGAGGTTTCTTTGTTCTTGGCGTTCTTGACTATACTGCTGCTTCTAAAACCTAGCCCACACTCTGCACCTTTTGCCCCATGCTGGCTATCCCCATCTTGGCCTGGGTCTGTGTTGGCATCTGGAATCCATAAAGAGGTCCCTGGCTCTTGGAGTTCATAGTTGTACTAATAAGGAGAATGTTTAGAGCAATCAGGGAGAGAGACAGTTCTGGGTAAAGTGGCCAGTGGAGTCTGAAGGAACTAGAGAAGTTCTTTCTTTAAAATTTCCATCTCTTGGTGACTGGCTCCTAGCAACTGTAAGATGATAATTACATTGTGAATGATTCACATATCACTCTTGGGCTATTTGTATCCTAATAGAGGAATCTAAGGAGCTCTGGTAGTGTAGTGCCTAAGGCATTTGACTGCTAACCAGAGGTCTGGCAGTTCAAACCCACCAGCCACTCCTCGGAAGGAAGTTTGGGCAATCTACTTCAGTAGTGATATCCCCTCAGAAACCCAAGGAGGGGTCGCTATGAGTCGGGTCTGACCCTTCAGCACATACCAACAACAGAAGAATCTATGGCCCAAAGGAGTGGAGTTCGAAGATATACCTGTCAGCAGGGTGACTGATCATGGGGAGGGTGACTGTCAGGGCTCCTTGAGTGGGTGAGTGGGCACAGATATATAGAAGAACACACTGTGGTTCACTTCCTGTTTTGTGTGCACTTCAGGTCTTCCAGCTCCGGATCTTGGTGACCTTCGGACAAGGCAGAAACTGCGAGGGGATGCTGACAGTGAAGGTTTTACCTGTTCCCTCCAATGAAGTGTCCTTTCTGTAAGGCTTCTCAACCTTATTAACAATGGGAGAGGCAGAACCTGGCCCCAGGAAATCAGGGGTAGGGTATGGGCAAAAATCTGGGGCTGCTGGAGCAGCCCTAGCTTGCTTCAGCGGCCTAGGGAAGGGGCAGGCCTACGGACTGTGCCAGAAGTAGACAGAGGTAGGTGAGAGCCAGTGCCCTCCTTTGGGCCCAGGAAGCAAGCCCAGAACATCACCATTCCTGAGAACCTAGCTCCCGGAAGTGAAGTGGTTCAGGTCCGGGCCCGAGGCTTCGATGTGCGCTACGAAATCCTCTCCCCGGTGCCTTGCCAGCTCTACTCCATTGGACATGGTAAGGGTTTTGGGAGGGGAGGGGTAAGACGGGGATGGCTCTGCCTCTGAGTCTAGCTCAGAGAAGCGACGGGCATCATCTCCTTCACGCCTCGGTGGAAAATGTTGGCGGGGCCCGGGCAGGGGCAGAGATTGCGGCAGAGGTGGGGTTTGCGAGCCTGGCCAGAGTTAGAGACGGGTTTTGGAGGATGGCTCAACACCTTCCTTGCTCAGCGACCCAGTGGGGCGCCGGGGGTGGGGCCAAGCTGGGGGCGGGGCCGGACTCTGAGTCCCCGACTCCTCACCCTGCCCAGCGGACGGCTTGGTCCGTCTCACCGCGCCCCTGGAGTTAGCGCGGGCCCCAGGCGCGGTGGTCACCAGGCTGCAGGTGAGGGCTTTCGAGCGACTCCGGCCGTGGGCCAGCTCTGAGCTCAATCTCACAGTCAACGTGCGGTCGGTCAACCGCTGGCCTCCGCGTTGCCTCCCCGCACTGGTGGTGTGAGTACCCGGGAGCCTTACTTGGGTTGCTGGGGCGAGAATCACGGCTCACTGCCTGGCCCCTGCTCCCGCCCTGACGTCTGCCTTCCACTGCTAGGACTCAAATCCCCGAGACAGCGCCTGTGGGCACTGTGTTGAACATCCTCACTTGCACGGACCCGGACTCAGCGAGCGCCACCTTCGACTACCAGTTGTGGTTCCAAAACCCTCCCAGCCCGGCTAGCTTCTGCCTTCGCGACAGAGTCCTGGAGGTGCCCAGCCCCCGCCGCCAGACCCACATGCGGGGTGCTTAATGCAGGAAGGGGCCAGTAGGCCAAGAAGTTGTGGAAGCCTAGTTTCAGGGGATGGGGATGGTGGTGGTGGAAGAGCCAAAAATAGGGCCAAGAGTAGGCTGATCTGCAGATGCTTTGGTCTTAGGCAGCTTAGAGTGGCTCAAAGTTCTCCCAGGCCATGTGTGGGCCTCACCCTGTGGCCCTTCTGGCCAGGTGAACACTACGCTGGATTGTGACACTCCTGGGGCCTGTTTCCAGCATACAGCTTCCATTCTGGTGTTTGATGATGGTCAGCCCCGGATGACCAGTGAGTGATCGTACTAGACTGGCTCATGTCACCTCAAACAAAGGTCCCTGCATGGACGTTCAGGACAGGACTATGCTTCCCTGTCCCCACCTCTGCGTCCCTTGCAGATCACCAGGACAAGTTCTCTCCTCAGAAACCAGTAGGAGAGAGTTGTCTGCATTTTAGACCCTTAAGGGGTGGGATATATCTCCTCTCTTGGGCCTCCAGCAGGGAAGAGCTGTTGCCCTTCCCCACCTTAGACCCCCTAGGGCAGGGCTGGACACTGCAGGCCAGCTCCTTGATTGCTATATGGCTCCCAGCTGAGGTGCCAGTACTGGTGATGGTGACACCTGTCAATGAGTTCTCTCCAACCTGTGCCCCACGCACGTTCCGGGTCCGTGAGGATGCAAGGCCCCACATGCTGCTGGGTTCTGTAGTGGGCATGGACATGGATTACCCACAAGACAGCATTGAGTACTACACCTCTGATGGGCCTGCCATCTTTACTGTGGACCGTCTTAGTGGTACTCCCATCCCAGGGCTGGGATGGAGGAAGGTGGGCCCAGAGTTGCCTCTGTGGGCTGAGGTATGGTCACCCCTTGTAGGGGAGGTTCACCTCCTGGGGCCTTTGGACTACGAGCAGCAGAAGTTGTATAGGCTTACTGTCCAGCTGATTGACCATGGCCAAGACCAGGACCCCACCTGCCACCGCTCAGGCTCCTGCACCATTACTATCGAGGTTGAGGTAATTCAGCCTTAAGATTTCAGAAAGAATCAGAAAGACAAGGCTTTAGCTCTCCTTCTGTGACTGCTTTCCTACTCTTTGCTTCAGTTTTCTTGATTGGTTGAATGGAGAGGGGTGAGGTCTCATTGTGGAAAGCTTTGGCGCCTGATGCCTGACACCTGGACTCTGGCTGTGGTGGGAGGGGTTGACGGGCTGGCCTGGTAATTTGTGGAGTGAGTTGCCCTCACACTTGACTGGGCTGCTTTTTTGCAGGATGTGAATGAACATGCACCTGAGTGTGAGCCCCCATTCCAGGAACTCACCATCCACACAACCCCTGGCCATCGTGTGGAAGTGACCAAAGTGTTATGCCGGATCCCCCAGGAGCCACAGCGCCTAACCTTCTCCTACAGCATTGTGGGAGGTGAGAGCCATAGGAAACCACCAGGCCATTGAGAATGGCCAGACCAGGGCCAGAAATGGTCCCCTTTTCCTGTCACTCTGTTTGCAGGGAATAGCCAGAGCCAATTCAACATGCAAGGTGCTGCCTTGGTGCACAGTGACCCCATGTTGGGGCCACCCTGGTCACAACAGCCCCATACCTATGAGCTATTGATCTGTGTGGCTGATGCAGGCCCCTTCACCCCCCACCTCAGCACCACAGCCACCATCATTGTGCATCTAGTTCCCTGGAGAACCAGCACCGTGACCACCAGCACCTACAGAGCCACTGTGAGAGAGGGGTCCTTAGGTCCTTGGGGAGGTGCTGGGAGAGAGAAACTTGGAGGATGAGAAGACCCTGTTTTCCAGGTGGAACAATGGGGGAAGGCATTCTAGAGGGAACCTTAGGTGTAAAAAACCTGGGAATACAGAAGAGTGAATCTGAGGTGTGGAGTTGCTCAGCCCATGGAGGAGTTTGAAGGCTGGATGGTCTGGGTGTTTGGCAGGGCACTATTGAGGCTGTAACCTCCATTGCAGATGCCCTCAGCGATGACACCCCTGCTTGTGACAGACACAGAGGCTTTCTGGAAGCCAGAGCCCTGGTTTGTGGTGGTGCTGACAGTGACTGGTGTCCTTCTCCTCTTGGCTCTGAGCTGGCTCCTCAGCAGGCTCCTCAGGGGGTATGGCTCTTATCCTTGTACTTCCTGTCTTCTCTCTATCTGCTTATGGACCCTGTCTGTGGATAGGTGGTTTCACCTAATATTTGATGACAATACCTAAGTTGATAAACCAAACTCACTCCCACCAAGTAGTTTCTGACTCATACTAACCCCTTTTGGGTTTCCGAGGTGGTAAATCTTCACAGAAGTAGATCATTCAGTCTGACTTCTGTGGAGTGGCTGGTGAGTTTGAACTGCCAACCTTCTGGTTAGCAGTCAAATGCCTTAGGCACTATGCCACCAGAGCTCCTTGCCTAAGTTGATGGGCAGACAAATCAATTATATTGAAGAGGGTCGCCTACCCCCCCAGAGGTCTTCAGAGTCAGAGAGACACTGGGAGGAAACGATCTCCATTGTGGTGGAACTCAGAACAGATGCGGATGAGGGCCAGGGCTCGAGACTCTGATATGTCACGCATTGGGCATTATCCCCTATTACTGACCCCTGGCCCACATTTGAAACCTGCATTGACCCTGTAGACTCTGAGTTTCTTGTGGGCACAGGGCTAAGCTAAGGGGAAGGTGGAGTCAAAAAGTGGGCATCACATTGACTGTCTCCAATATAAAGAGGCAAATGAATGAAGCTGGTTCCTGGAACCAGCAGGCCTGTTGCCCTCACTGCTTGCTCCCTCCTCCTGGCATTTTAGGGTAGCCCTGGTGTTTCAGACAACAAATAAGCCAGCCCAGGCTCTGCTGCTGAACAGGTCAGCTGCCTTTATTCACTTCTACCCCTGGGAGCCTACCTTTTAAACTCAGGCTGGGGCCCTGAGCCTTATCCTGTACTCCTGTTCCTACTTAGTTCCAACATTCAGGGAACTAAAGAGTCCACTGATGGGTTCATGGAGGCACTGAGGACAGAAATATCCCAGACACCCAACAGCATCACGAACCTGGTATGGCAACCCACAAGTGGGGTGTTGGGCACTGAGGCTACTGCAGAGTACTCTCCACCCTTGCCAAGGGTGCCTATCACTCCAGCACCATTAGGATGGAGGAGGCAGGTGGGGCCCTGGCAGCTTCAGAGCAGGCCAGGGTCTAACCCATTGTACTCTCTCATTCTTCCTCTTAGCAGCCTTTTGATGGCAGAGCACAGGATCCCCGTGAGTCATCTTCTTCCCAAACCATTCATTACCTGGGCCTATCTCCTTTTGTCATCCCATCTCCATATCTCCTACTACCAGGCATCTACCATTTACTCTATCCCAGAATAGGGTCTGCGCTCCCTCATCACTCTTCAGCCAATGTCCCATCCCACTCACCCTTCAGCCAATGTTTATTAAACACCTATGGTACCAGGAGATGACCCAGACCTGGTGTGGTCCTGCCCATGGGGAGGGAGGCATAAAGTCATTACTGAATTATGGCTGAGTGATCTGGCACTTAGAAGAGTTGGTGTCTATTTTGGGGGTCAATTTTTGGAGAATCAAGAAAGTTTGCTGTGCATTTGAGGGCCTCAAAGGATTTGCTGAAATGAGAAGGGCGGAAGGGGACAAGTTGGATCCCAGCAGAAGGGGGAGGGTCACACCAAGGGTCCTGAAATACCTTCCCCTGCTTTCAATGAACTGGGCCAATTCTTCTGAGTAAGTATTGCTCTCTTTCTTATCACCATCTGGGCTCAGGTACAGGCAGAGAATACTTGTTCAACACGTACACAGGAGCCCGGCGCTGGCTCTGAGGCCAAAGAGCTGCCTTACTACCAGTGGAATTTCTTCTTTATAAGATCATGGACTGGGTTTTCAAGTTGATTCAATAATAAAAAAAAATTACAAATAAAAAAGTCCCAGGCTTATAATGTACATGTGGGAGAGCTCTGAGATCTGGGATTCCTTGTCCTCACCTGGATAGGCACACTCTAGGGAGTCAAAACAAAACTAACTCACTGCTGCTGAGTCGGAGCCAATTCATAGCAACCCCTCCTTAGGTTTCCAAGGCGGTATCTCTACAGAAGTAGATTGCCCAGTCTTCCTTCCAAGGAGTGGCTGGTGGGTTAGCAGTAAAATGCCTTAGGCACTACACCACCAGAGCTCCTACTCTAGGGAGTAGTAGGGTTATTTTCCTTTGGAGAAGACATTGTATGGTGCTCTGATTGATGTTCCACAGAAGTAAGAGGCTGTTATCCTTGTCAGTGACTGAGGGGGCCTCTAACTGCCTGTCTCCTCAGAGGCCATCTGCTCTGGCCAGTGAACAGGGCCCAGGGGTTTCTTTTTTCCCACAGAGAGGAGCACATTGTTGCTGTGTAAGCAATATCCAGGGATGTTTGCTGACTATATGGGTTTTCTTGGGAAGGATCTGGAACTTTTGCACTAGGGTGAGGGGTAGTGCAGACTTGACAGTCCTGTGGCATGGCTGGCCATGGAAGGGTTGATGACAGTCTGAAGGGATGTCCTCATTTCTTCCTGGTCTGTTCTTCTTGTTACTCAGCCCTTGATGCTTCTGGCCTTGAGTTGAGCTGTTGTACATAACCAGGTGGCCTATAGTAACCTGCAGGAGGGCAAGCCCCACTGATCTCCATATTCAGCTTGGCATTAGTTCTTGGACTTCTGCCAGCTCTCCAAGAGCCTTTGAGTGAGGCTACCTTTAAACTCAGGCTGGGGCCCAGAGGTTCTTTTCCTGTAGTAGCCCTAATTTCTTCAATCCTCTGCCAAGTCTGTGGGCCTGAACCCTCTCAGGGCACTGGAAGACCTCACTTCCTGAGTCAGTTATTGTATTTTAGGCTTTAGAGTAACAGACCCAGGGCGTGTGTGTGTGTGTGTGCGCGCGCGCGCGTGTGTGTGTGCGTGCTTGTGTGTGTGTGTGTGTGTATAGAAGCCTTCTGTGAGGTAAAAACATGCTTCACAGGGCTCACAATAAAGTGAGGGCATCAGACCAGACCTCAGGGACAGCAGCCTGGGGGCATGCTGTTACAGGATGTGGTTGTAGATGGAATTTTCCTGATCACTTACCATGCTCTAAACCGAAAACCAAATCCACTGCCATCCAGTCAATTCCAACTGACAGTGACCCCCATTGGCTTTCCAGGGCAATAAATCTTTATGGAAGTAGATTGCCCAGTCTGCCTTGTGAGGAGTGGCGGGTGGACTTGAACTGCCAACCTTCTGGTTAGTAGTCAAATGCCTTAGGCACTGCACCACAGAGCTCCTTACCATGCTCTAAGGGCTGGTTAAATCTGTACCATCAGATCTGAGGAGCTTGACTGTTAGCCTCATTTTACAGATGTAGGCTCAGAGGATAAGACTCAAAAGTCAAAGAGCTAGCTTTTTGGAGATGGACTTGGCGATGGACCAGGTGGTGTAACTGTATGGACTCCTAATTCTGGAGCCAAGCCAGGTATTCTGTGTGGGGGACCAGGGATAACTGAACTCCAAGCACTCACGGTCTAGGGCAGGCTGCCTGGGAGGCAAGTCATGATAGTGGAGGGGACAATATGCTGCCACAGGAACTCAAGATGCTCTGGGGCAGGAAGGAGGAAGTGCCTGCTATGTACCAGGGCTTGCTCTTGGGACAGAGCTCCAGATAGAGGGAACAGCGTGGGTAAAACGCTAAGGGCTGCTAGAGACAACACAGAAGGCTGCGCGTCAAGGCTGATGAGAGGCAAAGCTAAGGAAGCCGCTGGGAAGAGGGCATTATTGTTTGAAGCCAGTAAGAGAAGGTGCGAGACACAATGCCTTCACCAAGGGGTAATATGACCTTGGTCCGGCCTCCCCTCTCTGCACTTGTTTCTTACCAATGAACAGCGGGCAAGAGCAAGTGATTAAAAAAAAAAAAAAAAGGCAAATAGCACAGAGGGCATTTCCTAGGTATGCGTACGTGTGTGAAAATACTCGGCGGACTCTGAACAGGGGCAACACACGAAAAGGACAAGGGCGCTAGGGCCTCGGAGTTGCCGGCAAGAGCTCTGCAGGTAGCAACTCCGAGCAAGTCGCGCACGCGCCAACCCGTGCCGTCACAGTCACGTGTCCCAGGCGTTCGGCAGGACGAGGGCGGGCAGGCTCTGATTGACAAGTGGGATGACCTGTCACCGGGAAGCACTCTTCAGGGAGGCGGGGTCAGAGGCCGTTGATTGGGAACAGACTGAGTTAAGGGCGGGTTCTTTGCCGTCCTTGTTGCTATGGCGCCCGGCCCCCGCCCCCTCGGCTGGCCGCCATCTTGTTGTTGATCCGTACCCAGTGGGCAGCGCCGGGAGCTGGACCGAGCCGCTGGTGAGAGGCCGCAGTTGCGGGGCTCAGTCACCTGCGCTGCCTGCCAGGGGGCGGGCCGAAACCTGGAGGCCCGGGGGGCCCAGCTCCCGTGGGGAGCCTTGGGCGCCCGCTGCCCAGGCCGGGCTGGTGAGTGACAGGAGCTGGGGCGACAGGCCGGCCTTATGGTCTCAGGGCGGGCGGCTGCGGGCGCGGGGTAGGAACGGGCGGGCGCGGGGCCGGGCCTTTGGCCAAGCATCACTGGAACAACGCTCGAACGTCTTGACCCGCTGCCCGTGGGGTCTCCCAGGTGCTGGCGCTGCGTCCGGAGGGACGGCCGATGTGGAGGTCGGAGAGTCCTGCGTCCGAACGCCGGCTGGCGGGGTAGCGGGAAACAGGCTTGTCCAACCAAAACTCGGAGCTCCGCTGACCGCGAGCGCTAAGCGCCCTGAATCTAGGGTGTTGTATTTCTCCGGGTGGTAAATACACGTATGTCTTTCTTAGATGTTACTCCTGCGAGTGATTTCCAGACCATTAGAGACTAAGACTTGACGAAGCAGGAGAAGGCTGGACAGGCCGGTGTCAAGGTGCTGTGATTCTGGCAGGGTGAGGGCCTTTTGCTTGGCTGTCCTGCGCCCGCGCCTTTCTCTGGAGACCCACTCCGCCCGTGCTTCTCGGAGCTCAGTCCTCGTTTGCTTCTGTCCATGATGTCTACATTTTGCTTTGGAACATTATTTCTTTGGTTTCCGACTGCCACTTTTTGGAGTGTGGTGAGATCTTCCTCTTTTTCTCTAGGTGAAAACAAATGTTACACTAGGTGACTTGATTGATTTTATTTCCTAAAGAGATTTTTTCCACCAGTTTGATCAGGAGACACAGGAAATACTGGAATGTGTTAAGAACTGAAACCTGTTCTTGTTGTTGTGGTTGGTATTGAAATGGCAAATTAACTTTTATAGAACTAAATACTGCCTCAGAAACCCAAGGAGGGGTCGTTGTGAGTCGGGTCCAACTGGACGGCACGTAACAACAACAACAACAACAAAATTTATCTTGCCCAGTGAAAAGAGACTGTCAGGTTCCTTTCTCTCTGGGAGCGTGGTAGAAGGGAAAGGTGTGCGGGACTAGGACCAGTTCTGACAGCTCCAGCACACGTTTGTCTTTTCCTGTGGTCCCTTAGCTCCTCCACATAGACTTCTGATATGTGGTCATACAAAAAAACCTACAGTATGCAAATGGGGAGTCAAGCACCAGTACTTTGTGTGCTTGGGTCAGGATCTTGTCACCTCAGAATGTTTAATTTTGAAAGAAAACAGCTCCCTTCTCAGGAGGTCCTTTTGGAAAGCAGATGCTGAAACCAGAGAAAGCTTGTGGCCTGTTGCTTTCACCTGTAGCTTTTCTCTTGTGAGAAGGGAAAGAAGCTGAGTAGTCTTTAGTTGCTTATCTCAGTTGCCCTTCTTCTGGCCATTTTTTGACTCTTTACTAGGTTTTGACCAGTTCTTGACAAGGAAGTAGGGAGATACTAAAATATTAGAGGCTTCTCAAAATCACCCAACTTAACTTTTCCTCCACTTTGATTAACACTTCTTTTTCAAAGTAAAGGAGCTCTGGTAGTGCAGCGCCTAAGGCATTTGACTGCTAAGCAGAAGGTTGGTAGTTCAAACACACTAGCCATTCCCAGGAAGGTAGAGGGGGCAATCTACATCCGTAAAGATTTACTGCCTTGTAAACCCAATGGGGGTTGCTGTGAGTTGGAATCAATGCGATGGCAGTGGATTTGGTTGGTTTTTTGAAAGTAAAAGAGTTCTGGTGGTGCAGTGGTTAAGACATTCAGCTATTATAAAGGTCGGTGGTTCGAAACCACCAGCTGCTCTGTGAGAGAAACAGGAGGGAGTTTGCTTCCATAAAGATTTATAGCCTTGGCAACTCAGTGGAGCAGTTCAACTCTGTACTATAGGGTTGCTGTAAGTTGCAGTCAACTTGATGGCAGTGGGTGTTCGTTCTTTGTTTTCCCCTTTATCTTTTTTTTTTAAAAGTAAAGCATCCACGGGGTTAAATTCTTAACTGGTTTCTGATAAAATAACCTTAGTTAGGCACCTATCTGTTTTGGATATCAGACTTCCTTGAGATGTAGGAAGAGATGACCCTTTACTTAGGAAAGTACCATTTTGTGTACCATTTTAGGGGGTTCAAGGGCCCATTAAGTCCATCTATGGCCTAAACCTGTGTTAGAACCGTTGCCCTAAGGAAATACTGAATATCCAAGAACTTTTATTGCCTTTACTTGGTGTTCTTGCTGTCTCACAACTATTTGGTAATAAGCATGATAGTACACAAAGGTAGCTAATAGCAATATTTTTATTTTTAAGTGCAGTTTAGTGTAATGATGGACCCTTCATTTACATTAGCTTCCTTGTCTTTATGTAATTCACTTGTAAATCTCAGCACTTTAATCAATCACGGGCAACAATCATGCTTCACAGACTATAGAGAATCCTACACTGAAGTCAGGAATTGCTGCAGGCTTAAGGGATTGAGAACTGGTGTCCTAATGTTGCATTCAAGGTACTGCTGTCCAGCTGGCCTCAGTCCACCTCCTCAGGGCTTATCCTGATCTCCACTAACGAAATGGTTTGCTAAACATTGTGTACATACTTTTTTCCATCTTCTGACCATCTGAATCGTAGAGCCTTTGCCCCATGTGGGATGCCTTTTCCTTCAGCTCTACTTCTCTTTCCTCCAGAGTTTAGCTCAAGTCCTACGTACCAAAACACTCCAGTCCCTGGGGATACTCTCAGAGAGCTGCAGTAGCATTATTGCTCTTTGGATCTTAATCAAACAAACAACACAAGGTAGTATTTGCTCCTTTAAAAATAATATTTTGTTTTGTGTGGCAGAACTTAAACTCTATTCTATAGGGACTCTGTCTTAAATCTTCTTGTGGTTTCTACCCAAGCAGGGCCATGAAGAAAGGCTGGACGATCTACTTCTGTAAAGACTACAGCCAAGAAAATCCTATGGAATTTTACTGTGTAATACATGGGGTCACCATGAGTTGAAATCACCTTCATGACAGTTGGTTGTGTGTGTGTGTGTGTGTGTGTTTTCTTACACCTGTGTGTAGTAGATGAGGAATTTACAAAGATACGCTACATTTGTCTGAGTTGGAAACACCCCTTGTAATTAAATAGGGAGATGGAGAGTATGGGTGGTAAACTAGAGAATCAGTGGTGAGGGATTTCTCCCCCCTGGTGGCATAGTGCCTAAGGCATTTGACTGCTAACTGGGAGGCTGGTGGTTCAAACCCCCCAGCCACTCCTCAGAAGGAAGGTCGGGGAATCTACTTCGGTAGTGATACAACCTCAGAAACCCAAGGAGGGGTCACTGTGACTCGGATCTGACTCCATGGCAGTGTGTTGCGTTTTTGTGTGATGCATTGGTTAGGAGCTCTGGTAGCACAATGCCTAAGGCATCTGACTGCTAAGCAGAAGGTTTATGGTTCAAACTCATCAGCCACTCCGTGGAAGCAAGACCAGGCAATCTACTTCCACAAAGATTTACCACCTTGGAAACTGAATGCAGATTACTATAACTCAGAACTGACTTGATGACAGTGGGTTTGGTTTGGTATATGCATTGGTTAAGTGCTGGGCTGTTAACTGAAAGGTTGGCGGTTTGAACCCACCCAGCATCTCTGAGGGAGAAGAGACCTAATGACCTGCTCCTATAAAGATTATACCTTAGAAAACCCTATGAGGCGATTCTGTTTATCACATTGGGTTGCTATGAGTCAAAAATGGACTTGATGGCACTTAGTGACAACAGCTGTGCCTGAAGTCCTTAAACATGTTCATTCTAGAACCTTGGGGAGGCAGGCTGACCTCAGTGCTGCAGAACAAGGCAAACTCCCTTAATGCAGAACTGAGACCTTAAAACAGAAAGTAATCCTGAATCTCAGAAGGTGCTGTATGGCCCACTCTCCTTCCTGGGTAAGATGCCATTAATTTTTTTTTTTTTTTAAATTGTGATTTGGGTGCAAATTTACAAAACAGATTCATTTTACTCTTCTTCTTCAGTAGTGCTTTGCTTATCCGAGGTCTCTTTCCTTTCCATATAAAGTTAGTGATCATTTTTTCCATATCCCTGAAGAATGTTGATGG
>NW_006922085.1:1840682-1843585 GCF_000298275.1 Orycteropus afer afer | reverse complement strand
ATCCCATTGCCTTCTCGCTTGCATGGTTTCTGCTGAGAAATCAGAGCTTATTCTTACTGGCTGTCCTTTGTAGGTAACTTTTTGTTTCTCCCGTGCAGCTTTCAGGATTCTATCTTTGTCTTTGGTTTTGGTCATTTTGATGATGATATGTCCGATTCATTTTACTCTTAACAGTTCATACACATTTGGTTTCACAGCACTGATTGTAATGCCAGCAATAAACAGCTCTCCTCCTATCTGCTCCCTGTGACTATCCTTTCCCTGTGTCCTTCTCATCTGTGCATTCCTGTCTGTCCACCTTTCCTCCCTGTGCAAATGCTGTCCTTCTGATCTCTCACAGTTGATTGATCTAAGGGATGTCTTTCCCTTGGGTAGGTGAGTGCATCTCCCTGGTTTAGGTGTTCTGTTTGGCAGCCTTTCTGTTGTTTGGCTGAGAGCTAATCCATGGAAGTGAGTCCAGTTCAGGCCCAAAGGATAACCTAGGGCTGTAGTCTCGAGGGTTTTACCATTCTCTGACCAGTAATTCTGGTCATTTTTGTGTTTTTGAATTTTGTTCCACATTTTTCCTCCCATTCTATCCAGGACCTCCACTTTTGATCCCTTTTCAAGTGGTTGTCATCAGTAGCCAGGCACCATCTAGTTCTTCTGGTCACGAAGGCTGAGGTTCCCATGGTCCATCAGACCCTTGGACTAATTGTTTCCATATGGCTTTGATTTTCTTCACTCTTCTTTGCTCCAGATGAGGACAGACCAATAGTTGCATCTTAGATGGCTGCTCAAAAGCTTTTAAGACCCCACTCACCACTCACCAAAATAGGATGTAGAACATGATTTTTATGTACAATGTTGTGCCATTTGAACTTAAATGTCCCCTGAGACCATGGTTCTGAGCCCACAGGCCCCATGACTCACTCCCTCATGGTGCTTGGTTATCACTGAGAAGCTGCTCCAGCCTTGTCCCTTGTTATTTATACAATGTATGTAGATATTTTTGTAGCACAGATACACGTGTCAGAATATAATCAGCCAAATCTATCTATATCATGGGTATATTCTCATTCACCTACCCATACCTGATCTTCTCACTTGTCTTTGCATCCACCCATAGACTAGTGTTTGTTGTTACTGATAATACATTGTGTGTATAGTAGTACTTGCCTCTCCTGTCTATACCTTTTCTGTACCTCTCTGTGTTCTTCATTTTTCTGTTATTGTGCTGGTCATGCACATTTGTTATATTGCCTTTCCCTTGACCCAAATCAACAAGTGACTCTTAACTAGTCAGGAATTTTCCTTCCCCTTCCCTTCCATCCCTGGTAACCAACAAAGTAAATTTCTTTCCCTATTTAAACCTTTCGTTGACTTTTTATAATAATGGACTCAACAATATTTGTCCTTCTGTGGTTGGTTTATTTCACTTAGCATAATGTCCTCCAGGTTCATCCATGTTATGAGGTGATTCATGGATTCTTCATTATTTTTTAATGCTGCATAATATCCCATTGTGTAAATGTACCATAGTTTGGTTATCCATTTATCTTTTGATGGGTACTTGGATTGTTTCCATCTCTGTTACAGTTAACAGTGCTGTGATCAACATGGGTGTGCATATGTCTATTCATGTCCTAGATCTCACCTCTTTAGGATATATTCCTAGTGGTGGAATTGCTAGATTAAATGATATTTCAGTTTCCAGTTTTTTAAGGAAATGCCATACTGTTTTCCACAGTGGCTATACCATTTTACAGTCCCACCAGGAGAGTATGAGAGTTCCAATCTCTCCACACCCTCACCAGCATTTGTTATTTTTTGCCTTATTGAATTTTTCTGTTATTGCTGAGTTTCTGTTATTGGTGAAATGATACTTCATTCTTTTTATTTTATTTTTGAAAAATGTATTTTTTAAATTGTGCTTTAGGTACAAATTTACAAAGCAGATTTGTTTTACATTCAACAGTTCATGCATATGTGATTTCACTCCCTGATAACCATCCCCAACCATAAAAAAACACTCTTCCCCTCTTCTTCCTGTGACTATCCCCTCCCTCCCTAAACAACTTCTACAATCAAAAAGTCAGAAAACAGAAAGTGTTGGTGAGGATATGGAGAAATTGAAACCCTTATACATAGTTGGTAGAAATGTAAAAGGGTGAAGCCACTTTGGAAAACAGTCTGGTAGTATCTTAAACATAAGAGTTACCATATGATTACCCAGCAATTCCCTGCCTAGGTGTCTACTCAAGAGAAATTAGAACACGTGTCCACGCAAAAACTTGGAGGTGAGTATTCATAGCAGCATTATTCACAATAGCCAAAGGGGAAGATAACACAAATGTCCATCAGAAGATGAATGGATGAATAAAATACAGTATTTAAATACATTAGAATATTATTTGCTAACCAAAAGGTTGGAGGTTCAAATTTATCAGGTGGTCCATGGGACAAAGATGAGGCAGTCTGTTTCAGTAAAGATTTAGACCTCAGAATCCCCGTGGGACAGTTCTGCTTGGTCCTAAAGGATCACTATGAGTTGAAGTAGACTCTCTGGCAGGGGGTTTGGTTTTTAGTTTTTTATTTGGCCATACAAAGGAATGAAGTACCGATACATGGTTCATTGTGAATCTTGAAAACATACTGAGTGAAAGAAGCCAGTCACAAAAAACCCGCATGTTACGTGATTCCATTTTTAGGACATTTCCATAATAGGCAATCCTATAAGGCACTTGACTGCTAACCAGAACGCTGGCGGTTCAAACCCACCGGCCACTCCTTGGAAGGAAGGTTGGGCAATCTGCTTCCGTAGTGATGTTGTTGTTGTTGTTGTTATGTGCTGTTGAGTCAGCCCCGACTCATAGCGACCCCTCCTTGGGTTTCCGAGGCAGTATCACTACGGAAGTAGGATT
>NW_006922085.1:1831589-1840302 GCF_000298275.1 Orycteropus afer afer | reverse complement strand
GGCAATCCTACTTCCGTAGTGATACTGCCTCGGAAACCCAAGGAGGGGTCGCTATGAGTCGGGGCCGACGACGGCACATAACAACAACAACAACAACAGGGCTTAGGGGTAGGTTGGGGAATGGGAATGATAGCTGAAAGTACATACAGGGTTTGTTTTTGCGGTGTTGAAAATGTTCTAAAATTGACTAGTGATGGTTTTACATATCTGTGATTATACTAAAAACCATTGAATTGTATGCCGATGTTGTAAGGTGCCATTGAGTTGATTCTGACTCATAGCAACCCTATGTACAACAGAATGAAATACTGCCTGGTCCTCTGCCATCCTCACAATCTTGCTATACTTGAGCCCATTGTTGTAGCCACTGTGTCAATCCATCTCGTTAAGGGTCTTTTTCCTTTTCTCTCACCCTCCACTTTACCAAACATGATATCCTTCTGCAGGGACTGGTCCTTTCTGACCACATGACCAAACTAAACTAGGTGAGATGAAGTCTGGCCATTCTCACCTCTAAGGCGCATTCCGACTGCACTTATTCTAGGATGTTGTTGTTGTTGTTGTTATGTGCCGTTGAGTCGGCCCCGACTCATAGCGACCCCTCCTTGGGTTTTCGAGGCAGTATCACTACGGAAGTAGGATTGCCCAACCTTCCTTCCGAGGAGTGGCTGGTGGGTTTGAACCGCCAGCCGTCTGGTTAGCAGGCAAGTGTCTTAGCCACTAGATTTGTTTATTCTTTTGGCAGTCTGTGGTATCTTCGGTATTCTTTGCCAGTACCACAATTCAAAAGCATTAATTCTTTGGTCTTCCTTATTCATTGTCTAGCTTTCACATGCATTTGAGGTGATTGAAAATAGAATGGCTTGGGTTGGGCACACCTTAGTGTTCAAGGTGACATCTTTGTTTCTTAACATTTTAAAGAGGCCTTTGGAGCAGTGCAGTATAATGTCTGATTTCTTCACTGCTGCTTCCATGAGTGTTGATTGTGGATCCAAGTAAAATGAAATCTTTAACAACTTCAGTCTTTTCTTTGTTTATCATGTTGCTTATTGGTCCAATTGTATTTACATGATGTTTTTGAGGTTTATCCATTTTTGTTAGCTTCATTTTTATTGCTGAGTAGTAGTCTGTCCTATCTTGTGAGTTGTTTATCCATTCATTTACTAATGGGTATTTGTGGTGTTTCAGTGTTTGGCAGTTATAGATTAAGATGTAATAAATGTTCTTAAAGAGTCTTTGTGTATACATTTGTGTTCATTTCTCTTGGATAAATATCTAACAGTAGAATTGCTCTAACTCCTGGACTGCCTCATAGGGACACTGTCCCAGGAAAAGTGAAGAGCAGTTCTGTGGTCTCTGGGTGCAGTAGTGTTGTTAGGCCTGTTTCATAGTCCTCAGCTCCAAGCTTCATTTTCCATTTTTGTCACATTCCTAGATCTATCCATATTGAGTCAAGAACTAATACTCGATTGAGGTAGGAGATTGAAATGACCAGAAACTGTTGTAATGAGACACAAGCTTCTGGAATGAGAGTCTGTTTTCCAGAACACTTAACAGTGCTCGTGTGGAACGTGTAGATAGATAGATCAAGAGACAGTCATTCTAACAGAATAAAGATATACTGAGTAGTTTAAAATTGGAAAAGGTGTGTGGCAGGGTTGTATCCTTTCATCATACTTAATTCATTCTGTTTGCTGAGCAAATAATCTGAAAACCAAGAAACCAAACTCACTGCCATTGAGTCGGATCCAACTCATAGCGACCCCTCCTTGGGTTTCCTAGGCAGTATCTCTTTGGAACTAGATTGCCCAACCTTCCTTCCAAGGAGTGGCTGGTGGGTTTGAACCACCAGCCTCTGGTTAGCAGTCAAATGCCTTGTTGTTGTTGTTATGTGCCGTCAAGTCAAACCTGACTCATAGCGACCCCTCCTTGGGTTTCCGAGGCAGTATCACTGCAGAAGTAGGATTGCCCAACCTTCCTTCCGAGGAGTGGCTGGTGGGTTTGAACCGCCAGCCGTCTGGTTAGCAGGCAAGTGTTAGCCACTATGCTACCAGAGCTCCCAGTCAAATGCCTTAGGCACTGCTAAAACTGCAAGGAGGCCACATGTTCTGACCTCCTCTAACCCCACAAGAGGAAGACAGAATCCCTATCAGTAACCCAAGGCCTATTCTTGCAAGGCCAGACATGCTGCCTCCCTCCAGCCCTTTCACCAACCGTTCCTCCCAAAGCACCTACCACCTCTCTCCTGGGTCTGATAATTCACTGCAGTGGCCACAGAGAACTCACAGATTACGGGGTTTATTAGGGAACAACCAGGCTACAATTAAAGTTCAGGAAAAACGCTCAGTCTCTCTCCCAGCCCACAGTCTCTCTCCTAATAGTCTCTCACAGTCTCTCTCCCAACAGCGAGTGTCCCTCTGTGTCTCACTTAGCAATGCGTATCTCTTGTGTCTCTTTCTCAGCAGCACGTGTCTCTTTCAGGAGCGTGTGTCTCTTTCAGCAGTCCGTCTTCCTCAACCAGCAGTCAGAGACAGACTGAGACTTCTGCCTCTCGGAGGCCTCCTTTTGAGCCCGGCAGAGTGGCCAAACCAACCAATCATAAAGCAGAATTCTAAGCACCTGAGAGAGAGCAGGGACCTCCCAGAACATTGCTTTGTGTTGTACCCAACAGAAATACCCCAGCTGGATAACTTTTACAATCAGGAGCTCCTCCTCAGTTGCTCACAGCAAATTCCACCACAGAGTTTACAAAGACTTATGGCTAGAAAAGCCATACCAGGTAATTTACTATACCGCAGGCACTATACTACCAGAGCTTCTAAATAATCGGAAAAGCTGGACTATATTAACAAGGACATGACATCAGGATTAGAGGAAGGCTCACTAACAACCTGCGATAAGCAAATGACACAACTTTGCTTGCTGAAAGTGAATAGAACTTGAAGCACTTATTGATAAAGATCAAAGACTACAGCCTTCACTATGGATTACACTTCAACATAAAGAAAACAAAAATCCCCACAACTGGAACAGTAAACAACATCATGATAAATGGAGAAAATACTGATGTTGCCAAGGATTTCATTTTACTTGGATCTACAGTCAACACCCATGGAAGCAGCAGTCATGAATTCAAATTTTGCATTGGGCAGATCTGCTGCAAAAGACCTCTTTGGAGTATTCAAAAGCAAGCATGTCACTTTGTGCACTAAGGTGTGCCTGACCCAAGCCATGGTATTTTCTTTTTTTTAAAAAAAATTACTGTGATTTAGTGAAAGTTTACAGAGCAAATTGATTTTTCATACAGCAGTTCATACACATTTTGTCTCATGACATTAATAGCAATTTCCTACACTGTAACAGCTTCTTCCCACTTCCCTTCCCATAGTTACCTCTTCCCTGTGTCCTTCCCTCCCAAGCACTCTTGCCACCTGCTCCTCCCCCAGCTGTCAGCCCTTCTGTTCTCCCATGATTGATTTCTCCAGAGATGTATCTTCCTGATGTAAATGGTCAGCCCATATGCCTGTGTATTATTTGGCTGGAAGCCACAAGAGTGAGTTCATTTCCAGACCTAAAGGACAGCTAGGGGCTATAGTCTCAGATGTTTCACCAGGCTCTATCAGACCAGCAAACTTGGTCTTTTTTGTTATAATTTTGAGTTTTGTTCCACATTGTTCTCCCACTCTATCCAGGATCTCCTACACAGATCCCCCTCTGAGTGGTTGACAGTGGTAGCCAGGTATCATCTAGTTCATCTGGTCTCATGGTCATATAGGCTGAGGATCGCATGGTGTACCAGTCCCTTGGACTAATTGTTTGCATGCATCTTTGGTTTTCTTCATTCTTCTTTGCTCTGGATGAGGAGAGACCCATCATTGCATCTAGATGGCCACTTGTGAGCTTTTAAGATCCCATTCATTTTTCACCAAAGTAGGATGTGAAACAATGTTTTTGTGTGGTATG
The DNA here is from genome assembly GCF_000298275.1 of Orycteropus afer afer. Classification (NCBI taxonomy): domain Eukaryota; kingdom Metazoa; phylum Chordata; class Mammalia; order Tubulidentata; family Orycteropodidae; genus Orycteropus; species Orycteropus afer. The sequence goes on along the minus strand of NW_006922085.1, from coordinate 1,836,339 downwards.
TTACATAGGCCATAGTATTTGCAGTTGCCTTATATGCATATGAAAGCAGGACAATGAATAAGGAAGACTGAAGAAGAATTGATGCTTTTGAGTTATGGTTTTGGCGAAGAGTATTGAATATACCATGGACACCAGAAGAATGAACAAATTGTTTTGAAAGAATGCTCCTTAGAAGCGAGGATAGTAGGAATTTGTCTCATGTACTTGGGGCATGTTACCAGGAGGGTCTAGTCTCTGGAAAATGACATCATACTTGATAAAGTAGAGGTTCAGCGAAAAAGAGAAAGACTCTGAATGAGATGCATTGACACAGTGGCTGCAACAACGGGTTCAAACATAATGATTGTGAGGATGGTGTACGACCAGGCACTGTTTTGTTCTGTTGTGCACAGGTTGCTATGAATTGGAACCAACTCCATGACAACAGCACAACAACATTTGCTTCAGAATTTACGTCAGTACTCGTCATGTTTATAGAGTACTGTACATCAGTAAAGGCCAGGAAGGTTCTTGGTCATCCACAGGGATCACAGAATTCACCATTTACCTTTTTATGGACTCTGGCCTTGGTGATTTTTGACTTTGTAAGTGACCTGGTCTAATTGCCATAGTAGTCACTGCGTCTTTAGACTGTTGCTCATCTGGCACATACCTTGCTAACTATTTTAAAGAGTTACATGCCAACTAATTTTCATTAGAGCTTGAGGCATCTTTGTCTGATGATCTATCCATGTGTAGGATTTGAGAACTAATACCAACCAGAGGTTTCTAGCTAAGTGTTCTAGATTTTAATCTCTCAGAATAGCAAGTGTGCTTTTGGTGATAAATATTATCTCTCTTAAATCTCCTCATCAAAGGTCATTTCCACATGTTGCCTGTTACACCTATCTCAGTTTAGAATAGTGTGTTCTGTTTCACCACTGACTTCTTGGACCAGTGTTCAGTGACTGGTTTCTTTATAGCCAAGAACTTCGTTATCAGAATTCTCTTCTAAAGCTTCCCAAATCTCTTACGGAATTAAATTGATTCTTGTGGAGCTGACAAGATGACTTTTTTTTTTTTTTTTTTTTAAACTGCTAACCAGAAGGCTGGTGGTTCAAACCCACCAGCCACTCCTCAGAAGGAAGATAGGGTGATTTACTTCCATAGTGATACTGCCTCAGAAATGCAAGGAGGGGTCATTATGAATCTGACTCCACAGCAGTGAGTTTTTTTTTTTTGCATGATGTATAGTCTTTTGTATCTGTAAAGAGTGTCTCCTTGGAAAGTGGGGTGAGGATTTAAGATGAATAAAAATGCATATATTTTATTTACATTATATAACATTTGCCATTTCACTGATTTAAAAAATTATTCTATTTTGATAAAAATATGTATCATAAAACATTTGCCAATTCAACTTTTTTCACAGGTGCAAGTCACTGATCTTGATTATATTCATCATGTAGAACCATTACCACTATCTATTTCTAAATTATTCTACTACTGTTAACAGAAACTCATTGCTCTCTAAGGAAGGACTTGCCCTGGTAACCACTAATATATCTTGGTCTCTATACATTTGCCTAGTGGCTGAGGCACTTGACTGCTAACCAGAAGGCTGGCGGTTCAAACCCATGAGCCATTCCTCGAAAGGAAGATGGGGCAATCTACTTCCATAGTGATACTGCCTTGGAAACCCAAGGAGGAGTCACTATGAGTTGGGTCCGACTCGACAGCACATAACAACAACAACATACATTTGCCTAGGAGCTCTGGTGGCGTAGTGCCTAAGGCATTTGACTGCTAACCAGAAGGCTGGAGGTTCATACCCACCAGGCACTTGGAAGGAAGGTTGGCCGATCTTCTTCCATACAGATACCGCCTCGGGAACCCAAGGAGGGGTCGCTGTGAGTTGCAGTCGACTCAATGGCAGTGAGTTTGAGTCTTTTTGAGTTTGGTACATTTGCCTATTTTAGATATTTCATGTTGTTGTTGTTGTCATGTGCCGTTGAGTTGGACCCGACTCATAGCGACCCCTCCTTGGGTTTCTGAGGCAATATCACTACGGAAGTAGATTGCCCCATCTTCCTTCCGAGGAGTGGCTGATGGGATTGAACCGCCAGCCTTCTGGTTAGCAGTCAAGTGCCTTAGGCACTATGCTACCAGAGCTCCCTAGACATTTCATATAAGTGGGATTATACAATATTTGTGCCTTTGTGACTGACTTCACTCAGCATTATGTTTTCAAGAGTCATTCCCGTTGCATATGTCAGGGCTTCATTTCTCTTTACACACACACACACACACACATACGTATGTCATGTTATGTTTGATGAATGCTTGGGTTGTTGATACCTTCTGGCTGTTGTGATCAGTACGCCATTGATCGTTGGTGTACAAGTTTCTGTTTGTATTCCTGTTTTCATTTCTTTTGGGTATATACCCAGGATTGGCATTGCTGGGTCATTTGGTAGTTCTTTGTTTAACTTTTTTAGGAGCCACCGAATTGTTTTCCATGATGGCAGCACCATTTTACATTCCTATTAGCAATATACGAGGATTCTGATTTTTCTACATCTTGGCCAACACTTGTTACTTTCCTGATAGATATGAAGTGGTATCCTTTCATGTGCTTATTGGCCATTTGCTTATCTTCTTGGGAAATATATCTATTCAGATCTTTTGCTCATTTTTAAGTCGGGTTGTTTGTCTTTTTGTTGTTGAGTTGTTGGTGTTACTTACATAGTCTGGATATTAGGCCCTAATCAGATATGTAATTTGCAAATATTTTCTCCCATTCTATGAGTTGTCTTTTCACTTTCTTGATACAGTATCCTTTGAGGCACACAAGTTTTTAATTTTGATAAAGTCCGATTATCTATTGCTGTTGTTATCTGTGTTTTTGGTGTCGTATTTTAGAAACCATTTCCAAATCCAAGGTCATGAAGATTTGCCCCTATGTTTTCTTCAAAAAGTTTTATAGTCCTAGCTCTTCAACTTAGATCTTTGATCTATTTTGAATTAATTTTTATATATGGTCTAAGGTAAGTGTTAACTTCATTCTTTTTGTATGTGGATATCGTGTTTTCCCAGCACTGTTTGTTGAAGCGACTGTTCCTTCCGCATTGAATCATTTGGCACCTTTGTCAAAAATCAATTGACCATATATGTGAATATTTATTTCTGGGCTATCTATGATCTATCCTTTTGGTCTATATGTCTGTTGTGGTGCAGTGAATTACTTGATATGGCTTTTCTAATCAGTCTTTGTGACTCCCACCAGATTACTGGGTAAAACCATGCAAATAAGGTGTATGGAACTCTCATGTGGGAATTGGTTAGTTTTGTCATTCTGCTAGGCTTAAAATGAGCCTTCCTAGAGGCAGAAAGGGGGATCCCACTGCCATCAAGACAGGAGAGCCAGAGGTAGAGTGGAGCACGTCTTTGGACTCAAGATCCTCACGCTGCACCTCCTTGGTAGAGAGACGGCACGGATAACCGACAGAGACAACTGGCTGAGATGACCGGCTGAAGAACCAAGAGGCTTGCCAGCCCATGGAACGAGAAACATTTGGGCAGGTGGCTTCCTGGTGGAGTGGGGTGCAACTAGGTGTACCTATCAGCAGAGCAAAAGAGTTTTGCAACACTTGCCTGAGAAGGGCAGAGGCCAGACTTAAAAGCCAAAGGCCAGAGAGGCATGCCTGAGGGCATAGCAGAGGGGAGACTGTCCTGATTGATGAACTGTATTCTGAGCCTGAGCGTGTTCCTGAGCCTGAATTGTAGCCTGTTACTTCCCTAAATAAATCCCATAATTTTAAGTATTGTTGGTAAGTTCTGTGTGGCTGTTGCAGTGAATTATCGAAGCCAGTGGAGAAGTAGTGAGTGCTGTGGGAGGGACGGTTGGTGTCAGAATTAGTGAAAAGGTTGAGGGTGGTAGCATGTCTGACCTCATAGGAATAAGCCTTGGGCTGTTGATGGTGATTCTTTTTCACCTTCATGAGGTTGGAGGAGGTCAGAAGATGCTGTCCAGAACATGTCCTTTTTGCAACCATATATGTGAAGGTTTACTTCTGGGCTATATAATCTATTCTTTTGATCTATATGTCTATCCATATGGTAGCATTACACTCTTTTCAATGCCATAGCTTTATAGTAAGTTTTGAAATTGGGAATCACTAGTCTTTCAAATTTATATATTTTTAATAAGATTCCTTTGGTTATTCATGGTTGCTTGAAATTCATACGAATTTTAGGATGGATTTTTCCATTTCTGCCAAAAGTAGTATTGAGATTTTGATAGGGATTGCATTGAATCTGTATATTGCTTTGAGTAGTATTTCATCTTAACAATATTAAGTCTTCTAATTTATGAACTGGCATGTCTTCCCATTTATTTAAGTCTTCTTTAATTTTTTTCAGCATTTTTTGTAGTTTTTAGTGTACAAGTCTTGTTCCTCTTTAGTTAGCTTTATTCCTTTTTATTCTTTAGGATGCTATTGTAAATGGAATTGTTTTCTTAATTTTTTTTTTATATTACTTGTTGCTAGTGTAGGGTAATACAACTGAATTTTGTGTGTTGACTTTGTATCCTTTAACTTTACTGAATTTGTTTATTGTTGTTGTTAAGTGCCGTTGAGTCGTTTCTGACTCAGAGTGACCCCATGCACAGCAGAACGAAACACTGCCCGATCCTGCGCCAGCCCCACAATCTCTGCTATGCTTGAGCCCATCATTGCAGCCACTGTGTCAATCCATCTCGTTGAAGGCC
>NW_006922085.1:1830278-1831084 GCF_000298275.1 Orycteropus afer afer | reverse complement strand
CCGACTCGACGGCACATAACAACAACAACAACAACAACACGTCTAATGTCCTGACTGCTGCTTCCGTTGGCATCGATTTTTTTATTAGTTCTTAACATTTTTTTTGTCTGTTTTCATAGATTCATTTGCAAATAGAGAGAGTTTTACTGTAATATCTTTTTGTCACAGCCCTGTGAGATAAGTAAGTCCCTGGATGATGCAAATAGTTAACATGCTCTGCTGCTAACTGAAGGGTTGAAGTTTGAGCCCACTCCGGTGCTCGGAAGAAAGGCCTAGAGATTTACTTTTGAAAAGTCAGCTGTTGAAAACCCTGTGGAGTACAGTTGACACACTTGGAGTTGCCATGAATTGGAGTCAGCTTGTCAGCAGCTGTTTTTTTAGTTTCATGAGATAAGTAATAGTATACCTATTTTACGTTTGAGGAAAATAAGTCATTTAGGTTACATAGCCAGTTGAGTATCAGTGCCCAGACAAAGCCTGTGCCTTGTCATGATGGACAAGGCCTGCCTTCCAGTGCTAGTTCAAGCACAGATATTTTTTCCCTCCCTTCAGTGATTAGTTTACCCTGTTAAATTTCAGTTTTCTTTTTAATGATCTGAGGTATAAAATACATACAGGTGATGTTTAAAATGCACCTGTGTAATCACTAAAAAAAATACCCATTGCCATGAGGATTCCAACTCATCATGATCCATGTGTTTCAGAGTAGCACTGTGCTCTGTAGGATTTTCACTACCTAGGAAAAAGTAGAACTTTTAAATAATTTTATTTATTGATTTATTTATTTTGCCATTTATTTATTACTT
>NW_006922085.1:1817407-1827898 GCF_000298275.1 Orycteropus afer afer | reverse complement strand
TGCATAATATTCCATTGTGTGTATGTACCATAGTTTGGTTATCCACTCCTCAGTTCATGGTCACCTAGGTTGTTTCCATCTTTTGGCTATTGTAAATAGTGCTGCGATGAACATGGGTGATCTCCAAATGATTTTGAGTTTTGTTCTACATTGTTTTCCCTCTCTATCAAGGATCTCCTACATAGATCCTCTTCCAAGTGGATGACATTGGTAGCCGGGCACCATCTAGTTCTTCTGGTCTCATAGTTGGTAAAATTCTTCTTAAAGAAGAGTAACATGACATTTCATATTTGTTATTAATTCAGATGGATGTTTAGATTCAGAAGCTATTATAAGATGCTCAGATACAGGTTTCTCCTTTTTTCACTTTAGCTTTTATCTCTTATCTTCTGTGTACTTTCATTTCCATATCTATTCACTATAGACAAATTCTCTTTTCCTCTTAAACAGCTTTATAGCCTGGAGTGATAACTGGGAAATTAGGATGTCTGTGGATAGGTAATCATTTTACTTGGAATAATGCTGTCTGTGCTGTTGTGGGCCTCATTGCTGTTCTTAGGCCCTTATTGAAATGCCGGCCCATGTGGGCCTACATCTTGAAGCTGTTTGTAAAACTTCTTTATGGTAAAAATCTTCATCAAGAACTTGAGGTTTAGGTAAAAGCGTTTAGAGGTGGTAAAAATAAGTCAAAGCCAACTCTCTCTTAAGAATTTTATCTTCTCAAGTGTTAGACTATTTAGATAGAGAGATAACTGCCATTGAATCCATTCCGACTCATGGTAGATGACCTTACATACAACGGAATGAAACGTGGCCCAGTCCAGTGTTATCCTCCTAATCACCAGCATGTTTGAGTCCATCATTGCAGCTGTTGTGTCAGTCCATCTCACCAAGGGTCTCCCTCGCCTGCCCTCTGGTTTACCAAAAATGATACCCTCCAGTTATTGATCCCTCCTAATGATGTGTTAAAAACAAGTGAGTTGGACAGTGTTCCATTGTAATCCATAAGGTTTTTCATTGGGTAATTTTCAATGAAAATTAGATCACCAGGCTTTTCTAATCTGTCTTAGTCTGGAGGCTGTGCCCAACAGCTTGGAAACCATAACCTACAGCAAACTGACAGAGAGGTAATGGTATAGTTAGGGTCATACCCAATGAATAGAGCAAGTTTTTTCTAGTCCTCATACAACCTAAGATTAAGATAAAATTTTTTGTTAGAAGTTCAGATAACTGATTCTGCAATTCTTCAGTTGACTAATAAACCATAAAAGTAAGGAAGGACATTTTGTTCCTCTTCCCTGCTTATCTTGGAGTAGTACCCTGGGGTCCCTGGAGCCAGCCCTGATGCTCTGTGCCCACTCAAGAGTGATGCTGATACGCTGATGGCCTTCCTTTGCTGCACTTTTTTCCAATCTTAAAAATTTTGTTTTTATTTTTTATTACTTCAGCTTTTCCTTTAAAAACAAAAAATGGAATTTTGTCTTAACAAATGTCATTGTCAGTGGAGACCTTGTATCTAAACTATGACATTGTCTTGATAGTTGAGGTGATGCCAATAGGTTTGTTCCCCTGCTGGGGTGGAGGATGGGAGACCATCTCTTATGAGTTGGTTTATAAATTAGTTTTACAGTGCAAGTAATAAACTATTGGATTTAGATGTTGTGGTTTTCTCTTCTTATTTATATCTAAGGAAATGTTTTCAACTTCTTGTCTCAGATATTTTTCTTCTAACTGTGGACTTTGGTGCTGGGTATCAGTGCTCTGTGTTTCCTATGAAACTCTCTCAGATTGTATTAACTCACTGTCATCAAGTTGATTCTGACTCATAGTGAACCTTTTAGGACAGAGTGGAACTAACTGCCCCATAGAGTTTCCAGGCTGTAACTCTTTTAGGAAGCAGACTGCCTCCCCTTTCTCCTACAGAGCCGCTGATGAGGTTAAACTACCAGACCTTTTGGTTAGCAGCCCAGTGCTATAAGCATAGCACCACCCTTGAAAACATTAGGGCTGTAATGTGAACATTTTCAGGGTACCATGCTGTCTTTAAGTGGGATAGTTACAGAATTCTTAGAGGTTTTGTAGAATGATGGGACTTTAGGTGATGACTAAAGTTGCAGAGAGTAAGTACTATTTATTTTTAATGTTAGGATTTGTTTATATTTGTAGCATGGTCAAAACCAGTCATCCTTGTCATAAAAACTTATTTTTCATTACATTTTTTTTGTTATTATGATTTGGGTGAAAATTTTTGGAGCAAATTCATTTTCCATATAATAATTCGTACACATTATGTTTCATGACATTGCAATCCCCATAATGTAACAGATCTTTTCCCACTTCCTCCCTGTGATTATCTTTCCCTGTGTCCTTCTTTCCTATGCATTCCTGCCCTCTGAGCTATCTCCCTGTGCAAATACTACCCTTCTGATCTCCAATGGTTGATTGTTTTAAGGAGTGTACTTACCTGGTGTAAATGTTCACCTTTTATGCCTATTTGTTGTTTGGCTAGAAGCCGTGGGAGTGAGTATAATTCCAGACCCAAAAGGTGACTAGGGCCCATAATCTGGGGGCATTCACCAGTCCCTATCAGTAAGTGTGGTGTTTTTTATGATTTTGAGTTTTGTTCCATGTTTTTCTCCCATTTATGTCCAGGATCTGCTATTTTGATCCCTTTCAGAATGGTTGACAGTACTAGCTGGGCACCATCTACTTCTGGTCTCAGTGTCATGTAGGCTGAGGTTCACATGGTCCACTAGTTCCTTGGATGAATTGCTTCCATGTGTCTTTGGTTTTCTTCGTTCTTCTTTGCACCAGATGAGGAGGGACCAATTGTTGCATTTTAGATGGCTGCTCACAAGCTTTTAAGACCCTAGTCGCTACTCACCAAAGTAGGATGTAGAGCGAGGTTTTTGTGTAGCATGTTATGCCAGTTCAGCTTGATGTCTCCCACAACCATGGGTCCAGTGACTCATTTCCTCAGGGTATTTGGCTGTGGCTAAGCAGTTATCATGACTTTGCCCCATTGTTGTTGTTGTTGTTTGCCATCGAGTCGGCCCCGACTCATAGCGACCCCTCCTTGGGTTTCCGAGGCAGTATCACTACGGAAGTAGGAATGCCCAACCTTCCTTCCAAGGGGTGGCTGGTGGGTTTGAACCGCCAGCCTTCTGGTTAGCAGTCAAGTGCCTTAGCCACTATGCTACCAGAGCTCCTATAGACATTCTTATAGCACATACAAATACTGTATGTAGAAATAGTGTCTGCCATACTTACATGTGGTCATGAGTATATTTCCTTTTGCCTAGATGTAGCTGATCATTTAGCCTGTCTGCCTATGTATAGGTTAATGTTTGTTATTACTGATAATGCAAAAGTGTTTGTTGTCTGTATTTCTTGTGCACCTCTGTGTGTCTTCCTTTTCCTTAGTGTTATTACTGTGTTGGTCACTTGGTTTTGGTATATTGCCTTTGAGAGTAAGTACTTTCTTAAGGGTGCATTGTGGGCTAAATGTAATGTGGTTTTGATCAGGTAAAGGGGAAGATTGTCAAGTGGTAATTGGCTTGTTTTAGTTTTGAAAATACCCCAAGGGTGCTTTTATTATTTTTATTATCCATTTCTGGAAAAGGAGCTCTGGTAGCATAGTGTCTAAGGCACTTGACTGCTAACCAGAAGGCTGGCGGTTCAAACCATCAGCCACTCCTTGGAAGGAAGGTTGGGCAATCTACTTCTGTAGTGATACTGCCTTGGCAACCCAAGGAGGGGTCGCTGTGAGTCAGGGCCGACTCGACAGCACGTAACAACAACATTTTGGAAAGTTTTTCAAAACTATTTGGTTGGCTGTTGCAGTTTGCCTGCTTCATTTCACTCTGCGTGCAGATCTGAGCCCTTCACCTCTTGCTTAAAGCTCCTTTTTGACTTCCCAGGGCTCTCAGGGTCTGGTCCAGACTCCTGACACTGGTGGATGAGATACTTCATCATCTGGTTCTTAACATTTTCTGTCACTGTATCTCTTGATCTTTCAGCATCAGATGTTTCAGGTGCTCTCTCCCTTTCCCCTCTGGGCCTTTGCCCATGCTGTTACATTCATGGCTCCCTTTTCAATTTGTCTTCCTTTCTTATTAGCTGTCTTTCAGATCTCAGTTTAGATTCCATACCAAGAAGCCTTCCCTTATCCCTTCTCTGTCTTGGTTCATGACTGTTCACAATGTTCATATAGTACCTTCCTCAGAAGCTTCCTCATTGTGGCATTTGTCGTACTTTATTAAAATTACTTATTCACCTTATCTCTGCCTGCCCTCCACTTTTACTTTCAGTTCTCTGAGGGCAGGAATTGTGTTTATCTTATTAGTACAGTATTTGTTTCTACAGTGTCAGGTTCATTCATCATAGATAATTAGTATATATTCAATTATATAAATAATTTTTGTAGACTTTCTTTTTCTTCTTTTTTTAATATTGTGTTTTAGGTGAAAGTTTACATAGCAAATTGTGTTCCTGTTTAACAATTTTTATATAACTGTTTTTTGTGCCGCTGTTTACATTTTTCACAATATGTCAGCATTCTCATTATTTCCATTCTTTGTGTTCTGTTTCCAGTCATCCAGTTTCCCCGCCTCTCCTTAACTTCTCATCTTTGTTTTACTGTGAGTGTCGACTGTTTGGTCTTATATAATTGACTAAGGGAACACAGTATTCATGAATTATATTATTTTCTGATCTAGTCTATTATTTGGATGAAAAGTGACCACTGGGATTCCTCTAGTCTCTATTGGTGCAGTAAGTCTGGCCATTTTTAAGAATTTTAGTTTTATTCTACAGTTTTCTCTCATTCTAACCAGGACGTTTTATTGTGTCCCTGGTCAGAACATCGGTAGTGGTAGCCAGGCACTAACTAGTTTTTCTGGTCTCAGGCTAGAAGAGCCTCTGGTTATTGTGGGCCATTAGTCCTGTAGATGAATTTCTTCCTTCAGCCTTTGATTTCCTTCACTCTTTCTTGCTCCAGAAGGGAAGAGACCGATATTTGTATCTTAGATGGGCTCTTGCAAGCTTTTAAGACCCCAGATGCTACTCATCAAACTAGGATGTAGAACATTATCTTTAAGAACTACGTTATGCCAATTGATGACTATGGTCCCAAGCCTTCAAACCGAGTAAACCAGTCCCTCAAGGTGTCTTGGTAGTATCCAGTTGTAACTCTGTATTCTATAAGATTTCATATATAGATATAGTTGCAGTGCACATAATATATACATATGCCTGCAGATACACCTGTACATGTATACTCATATACTTACACATGCCTTCCTATACACATATATGCATACATGTCTACCTGTGTAACCACATATGTATTTTAATGATTGTTATTTTTGTTGTTGCAAAATTATATATTATAATATTTACCGAAATTGCCCCTTATTCTTCTGTACTTCTTAGTGCATTAATTTATCTTGGACAAGTTGTGCAGACTTCACCCATTATGGGTATTACCTTTTCCTACCACTGAAAATAACAAGTGTCTACTATCTAGAAAGTGATTTCCCCTCCCCTCAACCCCTAGTGACGATCAAAAATCATTACTTTCTGTGTGTATACCTATTCTTGACTTTTTATAAAACTGAGACCATACAATATTTGTCCTTTTGTAACAGACTTACTTCACTCAGCATAGTGTCCTCCATATTCATCCATGTTATTTTTTTCATGGACTCCTCATTATCCTTCATAGTTGCATAGTATTCCATTGTATGTATGTACCACAGTTTATCTGTTCATCCATTGATGGGCACTTAGTTTTTTCCATCTTTTAGCTATTGTGAATAATACTGCAATGAACATATGTCTATGTAAATCTATTTGTGCCACTGCTCTTAAATTTCTAGGATATATACCTAGGGAGTGGGATTGCTGGATCATAAGATATTTTTATTTCTAGGTTTTTGAAGCAGCAGCATACTATGTGCCATTTCACATTTCCACCAGCAGTGTTAAAGAGCTTCGCTTTTCCCATTACCTCACCAGCATTTGTTTTCTTTCTTTCTTTCTTTTTTTATCTTTGCCATTTTTGCAAGGGTGGGACAGCATCTCATTATAGTTTTGATTTGCATTTCTTTAATGGTTAATGATTGCTACCGTCTTTTCATGTATTTGTTGGCCACCTTAATGTCCTCTTTGGTGAATTGTCTGTTCATGCTCATTTTTTGATTAGATTGTCTTTTTGTTGTTGAGTTGAAGTTTTCTGTGTATTTTAGAGATAAGACACTTACCAGATTTGTCTTTGCCAAAGATTTTTTGTCCAGTCTCTTTTTATTCTCTTGGTGAAGCCTTTTGATGAACATAAGCATTTAATTTTTAGGAGATCCCAGTTATCTAATTTATCTTCTGCCATTCGTACATTTTTGGTTTTGACAGGCTATGCTGAAAATTAGGTCCCCTAGTTTTAACTTTATGTTATCTTCCAGAAACTTTGTAGTTTTAGCTTTGCAGATTTTATTTTTATAGTCCCTGATTGATTTGGAGACTTTATAAGTTGCTATTTGGATACAAAATTGGTTTAGTGGAGAGTAGTTTGAAACTTCTTTATAAAGACTTTAGCTCAAATGGAGGATGTTGTATGGCGTCAGGGCCAGGCAGCGCACTAGATATTTTGGACACAGGACGTGCATAAACTGTTCTGGTTCACTGTTTTGATATCCTGGATGGAAGCTGCAGCAAAAATTAAAGTGATTTCATTTGTATAGGAAATGTTATAATGAATGCTAGGAAATTTCTCCTCTCTTTGGGAATATATACTTTAAAATACATGCTTGTGTTTGATACTTGGTTAGTGTCACCAAAGAAAATACTGACCTTGGCCTCAATGAGCTGAATTTTAATCTTCAGTAACTTTATGAAGTAGAATGTAACAGGTTGAGCTACTTGAACTCTTAAGCATGTTAACTTGGCTGTTTATAATGTTGTATTACTTCCATTGATAGAATTGTGAGTAAAGTAGAGGGTGGGTTTTATGTAGGTAATAAAATCTCTCAGTTTTGGTTTATGCTACTTTCAACTCATTGAAATGACTATCAGGGTCCATTCAGGAGACAGAAACTGCACAGTAAATTTGAAAAGGAAAAGTTTAATGTAAAGAATTATTCACTGTAACAGGGCACTTGAGTAATGAGGGATTGGCTAGTAAGTAAAGAGAGCTCAGAAGACTATAGGAATAGGAAAATTTGGGAGCAGCTAAGAAGTCACTATTCCTAGGGCTGAGATGGGCCATTTAAGGAAGACACCGTTCAAGGGCTGAAGTCCAGATCTCTTGCTGGAGGGCTGTGGCCGTACATAACTGGATGACAGAGAACTCCGTCACTGTGGTGCCAAGCTGGTAAAACATACTGGAAATCCACCCCCTAGGATGTTAGAGAAGGAGCCCTGGTAATGTAGTGGTTAAGTATTTGGCTGCCACCTAAAGGTCAAGGGTTCGAACCCATCAGCCATTCTGAGGGTGAAAGATATAGCAGCAGTCTGCTTCTATAAAGATTACAGCCTCGGAAACCCTATGGGAAGCACTTCTCCTCTGTCCTGTAGAGTTGCTATGAGTCAGAATTCCCTTGACGCAACTGATTTAAACAGGTTTTAGGATGTTAGAGAAAGCCATTTATAGGGAGTTGTCTTAACTTAAGCACTCTGCCAGTGAAACCCCTTGAGGAGGGGCCATCAGAGGAAGCTATTGGCCACTGTGCTGCAGACAGCTGCACTGTGGAAGTCAGGCACTCAGCAGGGGACTTGGCACTAGAGGAGCTGATGGGGGTGGGTGGAGTGGGGGGATGTGAGTGTGAGAGGAACAAACTGGAGCCAGCTGTTGCCAGTAAAAAAGTTAGTCTCTTTTTTAGTGCTGTGTAGTATTTCATTGCATGGTAGGTGGCCTCTGTTCTTCAACATCTGGGCCTCTCCACAATGTTTCTGAGTATCTCTGTGGCATGCAGTCCTCTCTCCCAGAACAAGTGATTGAAGGTAAAGCAAGGAAGAAGTCATGATGCCTATTATGACCTATTCACACACTGTCACTTCTGCCACATTCTGTTCACTAGAATTAAGTCACTAAGTCTATCCCATTCTCAAGGAGAGGGAAAAGCTCTGTCTTTGGAGGGAGGAATATTGAAATATTTGACATATTTTAAAGTCACCACCACTTTTCCTCCCTTTTGTTTCCTTAGTGATTCTGTGTGAAAAAAAAAAAAAAAATTAACTGTAAGAATAAGGGTCTGTTTCTGGGATGTCTGTTCTGTTTTGTTGGTCTGTTTATCAGTATACCAGTACCACACTGAAATAGCTTTATAGTAAGTCTTGAAGTTGGGTAGTCTAAGTTGTCTAACTTTATTATTCTTTGTTAAGATAGATTTGGATATTCTAGGCTCTTTGTATTTCCATATAAGTTTTATAAACAGTTTGTCAATTTCTACAAAAAAAAGTCTGCTAAAAAAAGAAAAAAATCTGACATTATGATTGGGATTGAATCTATAGATTCATTTGTAGAGAAATTGACATCTTAATACTGAATCTTCTAATCTGTGTATGTGGTATATCTCTCCACTTATTTGGGTCTTTTCTGGTGGCATTATGATTGAGATTCCATTGAATCTGCAGATTCATTTGGGAGAATTGACATCTTAACAATATTGAGTCTTATAATCCATATGCAGGAGCTCTGGTGGTGTAGGGTCTAAGGCATTTGACTGCTGACCAGAAGGCTGGCGGTTTAAACCCACCAGCCACACCCCAGAAGGAAGATTAGACAATCTACTTCTGTAATGATACCACCTTGGAAACCCAAGGAGAGGTCGCTATGAGTTGAATTGACTTGACGGCAGTGAGTTTGGTTTGATTTTTGGTAATCCCTATACATGGTATATCTCTCCACTTATTAATGTCTTTAATTTCTCTCTTCATTGGTTTATAGTTTTCAACATAGAGGTCTTTTACATATTTTGTTAAATTTATTCCAAGATATTTGATGTTTTTTGATATATTGTAAGTAGAATTATTTTTAAAATTTTGTTGCCATTTGTTTGCTGCTAAACCAAAAAAAAAAAAACCTCACTGCTGTCAAGTTGGACCCGACTCATAGTGACCCCTTCTTGGGTTTCCGAGGCAGTATCACTACAGAAGTAGATTGCCCAACCTTCCTTCTGAGGAGTGGCTGGTGGGTTTGAACCGCCAACCTTCTGGTTAGCAGTCAAATGCCTTAGGCACTATGCCACCAGAGCTCCTTTGTTTGCTGCTAGTATATAAAAACAATTGATTTTTGTATATTGACCTTATATCCTGTGACCTTGCTAAATTTACTTATCAGTTCTACAAGTTATTACGTAGTTTCCTAGAAGAATTTTGTGTGTAAACAATTATCTCACCTGTGAATAAAGTTTTATTTCTTCCTTTTACTTTTTATACTGTTCATTTCTTTTTCTTGTCTTACTGCACTGACTACTACAATGTTTAATAGAAGTAGTTTGAATGGATGTCTTTGCTTTATTTCTGTTTATGTGAAGGAAATGTTCAACTTTTCTACTGAGTACAATGTTCTTTTCATAATTTTCATAAATGTTCTACATCAGGTGAAGAGCTTCCTTCTATTTCTAGTTTGTTGAGAATTTTTAATCATAAATAGGTGTTGAGTTTTGTCAAGCTTTTTCTTTTTGCATTGAGATGATCATACAGTTTTTCTCCTTTATTCTGGTAATATGATGAATTACATTGCTTTTTTTAAGATGTTTAGTAAGCTTTACATTCCTAGAATAAACCCTGTTTTACCATGATGTATTATTCTTTTTACATATCACTGGAGTTGATTGACTAAAATTTTGTTAATAATTGTTGATAATTTGTTAATAATGTGGAGCAATGATTTTGTGTCCATGTTCATGAGGAATATTTATAATTTTTTTAAAATAATATTTTATTGTGTTTAAGGTAAAAGTTTACGTAGCAAATTAGGTTCCTATTTAATAATTTCTACACAGATTACTCAGTTATATTGGTTACATTTTTCATAATGTATCATCTTCATTCATTCTGTTCTGGTTGTACTATTTCCAGTACTCTAGTTTCCTTGCCCCCTTATTTTTTCACCTTTAGAGTAATTTTTGACCATTTTGTCTCATGTAGGTGACTTACTTTTTTAAATTGTGATTTGGGTGAAAGTTTACAGAATAAATTCACTTTCCATATAGCAGCTCACGTACACTTGGTCTCATGACATTGACTGCAGTTTGCCACAACACAACAGCTTCCCTCCCACTCCTCACCATAATTACCCCTTCCCTGTGTCCTTCCCTCCCATGAATTCCTGCCCCCCCCGGCTGTCTCCCTGTGTATACACAGCCCTTCTATTCTCCCATGATTGTTCGCTTCAAGGAGTGTATCTGCCTAATATAAATGTTCAGCTGATATACCTTTTTTTTGTTTGGCTGGAAGCCACAGGATTGGGTTCAGTTCCAGACCTGAAGGGCA
>NW_006922085.1:1815985-1816495 GCF_000298275.1 Orycteropus afer afer | reverse complement strand
TCATATTTTATAGTTCATCTGTTTCAGTACTGGTAAGTTGTAATTTTTTTTTTTTTGAGAAATTTGTCCACTTTCTTTAAGTTATTGAATTTATTGGTACAAAGTTGTATATAATATTCCCTTACTATTCTTTTAGGAGGAGCTCTGGTAGCATGGTGCCTAAGGCACTTTATTGCTAACCAGAAGGCTGGTGGTTCAATCCCACCAGCCACTCCTGGGAAGGAAGGTTGGGCAATCTACTTCTGTAGTGATACTGCCTCAGAAACCCAAGGAGGGGTTGATGTGAGTTGTGTTTGACTCGACAGCAGTGAGTTTGGTTTGGTTTTATTATTCTTTTAATGCCTATAGGATCTGTAGTGCTATTTATTTTTTCTCAATATTGATAATTGTATTCTTTTTTTACTGATCAATTTTCTCTACGGATTTTTCAGTTTTATGATCTTTTCAAAAGACCAACTTTGGCCTTGTTCACTTTCTCTTTTTTTTTCTTTTTTACTGAATTTTGCTCAT
>NW_006922085.1:1788439-1807770 GCF_000298275.1 Orycteropus afer afer | reverse complement strand
TTTGGTATTTTCACGCAAATTCTTCTGCTAGTTGGGGTTTAGTCCAAATCTGCATCCTTTCCTTCAAGGCTCAGTGGTCCAAGATTATCTTCTGTATCTGTGTTAATTGGTTTCCCTTTTCTTTGTTGAAGAGGGTCTGTGCAATCCTTCTGCCTAGTCCGCCATCTTGCCCCGCCTCCCTGTCCACCCTTTTTCTAATTTTTTAAGGAGAGCTTTAGGTCATTTATTTTACAGTTTTCCCCCAGTACTTTAAAAACTATTAAATTTCCTTTCAGTGTTGTTTTATCTACTACATCAGTATAGCAGAAGTGTTTTCACATATATTACTTCACCCTGAGAAGTAAATAGGATAAATAGTCACAAATCTAACTTACTGAAAGGGAACATAGGTGAATTGGTGTATTGAAGGATATATAACTTGTTAATCATGAGATTGATGCTTGCTTCCGGGGTGAGTTCTACTCTATTTTTTTCACATGGTTTATGACTCCAAGAGTTCGGAGAGCTTTACCTGTTCAGGCTCTTCAGTTCCTGATGTCACACAAGAATCAGGAAAGGAAACTGAGAGAGCAAAGAGATTTGGAACCTGCTTTTAAGGAGTAATATATCTTTGGAGTTGCCTCTGTACTTTGCTAAGTTGGGAAGTAGGGACAGTCCTCCACACTGGTTTCCCAGTTGTCTTAGATTGTGTTCACCTCTGGCTCAGTCCTGTCAGCTTTCCCCCACTGTGTTCTTCTCTTTTAGTTGAGCTACAATTAGGATGGAAGTGAAGAAAAAGAACCAGGGTTTACCGGCAATGCCAGCAACCTAGGCTGTGAGAGCAGGGCTGGTATTGTGCCTTTGCTTCCTTCTTTGAGTTGTGCAGAAGCTGCTCTCTTGAGTTTTAGATTCTCATTGGGGTCAGTGGTAGGAGATAAGAAGTCCGAGAACTTCCCCCCTTAATTTTTTAGCATTTTAGACATTCACACTTTTAAAATTGTTTTATTGTTGTAAAAAACAATAATAAAACATTTACCAATTCAGTGTTTTTTACATTAACAATTCGGTGACAGTGGTTACATCCATTAAGTTATGCAACCATCACCACTATCCGTTTCTAAATTACTCTACCACTGCTAAGAGAAACTCAGAAACTAAGTAGAGACTCCCCTTTTTTGTCCCTCTCTCCAACCCCTGATATCCACTAATAAACTGGTTTCTATACTTTTGCCTGTTTCATATAGATTGGATCATACAATATTTATCCTTTTGTGACTGACTTATTTCTCTCAGCATGATAATCACTAATAAACTTTGGTTTCTATACTTTTGCCTGTTTCATATAGATCGGATCATACAATATTTATCCTTTTGTGACTGATTTATTTCTCTCAGCATAGTGTTTTTAGATTCATCCACATTGTAGCATATATCAGGATTCCTTTCTCTTTATGGCTGATTAATAGTCCATTGTATGTAATACCACATTATATTTATCCATTCTGCTGTTGATGGACCTTTAAGTTGTTTCTACTCTTTGACTATTGTGAATGATGCTGCAGTGACTATTAGTGTACAGGTTTCTGTTTGAGTTCCTGCTTTCACTTCTTTTGGGTATTTACATAGGTTTGGAATTGCTGGGTCATATGGTAGTTCTGTTTAACTTTTGAAGAACTGCCAAGCTGTTTTCCTGGACATTCACATTTTAAGTTTTGTGTTTCTTAAAAGGATGTGATTTCTGGGTATGGCCATGTTTGGATTCAGCTATAAATGTTCTGGGCAGAGGATTTACCTGATTGAAGTATATAGCTCACCTGTACTGAATATTTATTTAGTCACAGGTATTCCTGTGGCCCCTTGTTGGAGTATAGTTTACAAATTAGAAGTAGACAGTGTTTCTGAAGGATGTTTCAGATGAAAAGGGATGGAGCACTTTTGTTTTTCCTTTTTTGGGGGGTTTTCTTGTTTTTATTTCCTCTATATCACTTTGGGCATATATTCTTCTTTAAAATTATCCTTAAATCCTCTTTTTTCATTTTCACTTTTTTGTACAGTTGAGACAAGACAGTTTCAAGAGGATCTCAACTAAAAAAATATATCTAGGGAAACACAGGTTTCTAATCTTTAGAAATCCAGTAAAAGCCAGCAAGAGGTTTACTGGCCTGTAAAATCTCCTTGTGATGAATTAATTCTGTTCTGACTGTTAATGGGCAGACACATCTCAGGCTGCCTGCCCATTAACAGTCCCTATTTGCTCTCAACCAGGCCTTAGGATGCCACAGTGTCCCCAACTCTTAGGAAGGGACTCAGCAGTCTAAACAATCCATCGTCTCATCTTTGAGGACAAATGACAAAATAGATCCCATTAAACCTTCCCTCCTTTCAAATCACTGCACACACATTTCTGGTTTCTTGGTAAGGGATATGCCCATCTGTGTCTGGTGGATTAGAAAGGCAGTTTTAGGTTGGCAGCCCTACTTCAATACCATTCCCTGTAGTTCCCTCCTCAAGAGAGGTTTGTGAGCATCTGACTGAAATAATCCATGGAGTTGGGGGAAGAAGAATTGTTCTTTTTCACCCTTATGTTGCTAGGTGCGATCGAGTTGGTCCTGGCTCACAACGACCCTGTGTCCAGTAGAATGAAATACTGTCCAGTCCTGCTTCATCCTCACAGTCGTTGCTGTGTTTGGGCTCATTGTTGCAGCTACTGTATTGTTGTTGTTGTTGTTATGTGCCGTCGAGTCAAACCCGACTCATAGCGACCCCTCCTTGGGTTTCCGAGGCATTATCACTACGGAAGTAGGATTGCCCAACCTTCCTTCCGAGGAGTGGCTGGTGGGTTTGAACCGCCAGCCGTCTGGTTAGCAGGCAAGTGGCTAACCACTATGCTACCAGAGCTCCTGACGCTGTACTTACCAAGCATGATGTCATCCCCATAAGTATATCTAATCTACATCAATGTCTGTATCAAGCCTCTGGTCTCATTGTAAAGGCAAGAATAAATTTAACTTTAAGAAAGCTTTAGATCTCCTTGATTATATGTTTTAGGGAACAAACAAGCCTCCATGTTAATTTTCTTTCTTTTTTTTTTGTCTATAAATTTGAGGTGTTTCTGTATCTTGTCATATCAACTTATTTCTGAAATTAGTTAGAATTAGTTTTCATAACCCAGAGCTGTGCAACCTAAGCTTTGTGTGTTGCTCTTTTCTCTTAGAGTGGTTATTAGTTCATTGTGTTCCCAAAGTAATTTTTGCTGTTTTTCCTTTGGGTTGTTGTTATGTGCCATCAAGTCGGACCCAACTCATAGCGATCCCTCCTTGGGTTTCCGAGGCAGTATCACTACAGAAGTTGATTGCCCCATCTTCCTTCCGAGGAGTGGCTGGTGGGTTTGAACCACCAGCCTTCTGGTTAGCAGTCAAATGCCCTAGGCACTATGCTACCAGAGCTCTGGGTTGTATCAGACAGTAAAAAGCAAACCTAAGACACATAATATTACAGTATCCATGATACAATCTATGAAATGGAACCTTATGTGATTTGGACATTGTATGAGCACCGTATTGTAGTCTGGTCTTGCTTTTTCTTTAAGCATCTTGAACAAGTTTTGTGCCTTAGCAGTGGTCGTCAACATGCTAAGAGAGATTCGCTTTTCTTTTTGGTCCTTCTCAGTTCATGTCATTAGCTTTTTCTCCATATCTAATAAAGGTCCCTCTCGTGTTTTTGTTAGCCTTGTTGCTTTCAATAGAGCTGATCTTATAACAGCTTGGAGAATTTTTTCTTTGTTTTTGACGATTGTTGTGATTGTCAAGTGGGACAAGCCTAAATTAAGAGTAATAACATTAATTAATTTTCTACCTTGGTGTTGTTTAATAACTTTTGTTTCATTTTCAGTTTGATACTTCTCCTTTGCCTCTTGCTGCTGCTGTCACTAACACTGGTTTTGCTGCATTTGGGAGCCATGATACACATCATGGTAATATTTTCTAAAGAAAATTAAGCAGAGATAATTCTACAACACAAGAAGTGTTCAGTACGCAAGAATTGGATGCTGCTGCCTATAAGTCAAAGCATATACTGTTATACGGTGACCATTTTAGTTAGAAAGTACAGTACATACATAAGCCAGTAACATAGTCATTTATTATAACTATCAAGACATTTGTATTACAAGTTATATGTGTATTGTACTATTGGTGCAGTGCCTAAGGCATTTGACTGCTAACTATAAGGTTGGCAGTTCAAACCCACCAGCCACTCCGTGGAAGGAGGACTGGGCAATCTATTTCTGTGAAGATTTACTGCCTTGGAAACCTAGGGGGGTTGCTATGAGTTGGAATCAACTTGATAGCAGTTAGGTTTTTTTTGTTTTTTGGTTTATTATATGTCTGGCAGCACATTTGCTCTGTATATAGGAAACATGAGATACATGTGTTGCAAGCAAGAAGCTGTTGATTTGCCATTCTCCACATCATGTTCTCCGTATTGTATATGTGGTTGGATGTTGAATGTTGCCTGAATGGACGGTATCTGGCACGTGACTGTATTGCCAAAGTTTTCCTTTACAGTCTTGACTTAATCAAGCTTAAGTTTAATTAAAACAACAGCAAGCTCCCCCCCCCCCCAAAAAAAATACACTTCATGTACTTTTTTATGGGCAAGGTACTTTGTCACGATTCTTTAGTGCTTAAGATGAATACATTTAATTTTAGAACATGTAATAGGACTATTTGACTAATAAACTAATTTTTAATGGATACTTGAGGGAATCTGCAAATAACACAGAATGGGAAGATATCAAGGATGCTTATATTCACTCTATAAAAAGATTGCCATCAAATCAGAGTGGTTAATGTGAGGTTATAGAAATACATTGGCTACAGAATTTGGAATTCTTCTTGAGCTTCTTTCTTAGAGTGCAGCCTGCCGATCTGCATTTTGAGAGAGTGTGCTACCTGAGTAAAGAACCTGGTGACCAGGTATTACCTTTCTCTTACTGTGGAGACAGTGCTTTTCTAGTTCTTAAAATAGTCTGACTTGTTCACCACCATATCTGATCACAATTTCCCTTTCTTTCCTAGGACTTTTTATTTGTTGCCACTTTTTAGGCTTTTTCCATTGTTGAATTTGTTAAAAAAAGGAAAACCTATTTATATTGTATCTCCTAAATTTGAATCAACAAATTATTTGATCTGGTTCATCCTTTATAATTGCAATTATGTGTGTCTTTTTGCCTCATTTCCTTCCCATTTGTTTCTCTTTTGTATCATTAATTAAAAAGTCCAGTGCTCCTCCTCATAGGCTATATAGGCTATGTTCCTTTTTTTCCCTATATATATATACTTGATATATATACCTATTTTGCTTTGATTGTGGTTTTTATTTATTTATTCATTTGTGTTGTTGTTTTGTGTTGTTGAGTTGATTGTGACTTATAACAACCTTACAAGACAAAGTAGAACTGCCCTATGGGGTTTCCAAGGCTGTAATCTTTGCATTTGTCCTTTTTTCTCCCCTACCTTAATTTATTAGCATTCTTTTTTTTTTTTTAATTGTGATTTGGCTGAAAGTTTACAGAGCAAATTCATCCATTGAACAGTTGCTAAGTGGGCACGGACGCCACATATTCTGACCTCCTAGAACCCCACAAGAGGAAGGCAGAATCACCATCAATAGCCCAAGGCCTATTACTGAAAGGTGAGACATGGCTGCCTCCCTCCAGCTCTTTCACCAACCGTTCCTCCCAAAGCACCCACCACCTCTCTCCTGGGTTCGATAATTCACTGCAGTGGCCACACAGAACTCACAGATTACGGTGTTTATTAGGGAAGCACCAGGCTATAATTCAAGTTCAGGAAGAACGCTCAGTCTCTCTCCCAGCCCACAGTCTCTCAGCCAAGTTTCTCACAGTCTCTCCCCCAGCAGTGTGTCCCCCTTGGTGTCTCACTCAGCAATGCGTGTCTCTTGCGTCTCTTTCCGAGCAGCATGTGTTTCAGAAGCCCATGTCTCTTTCAGGAGCATGTCTTCCTCAACCAGCAGTCAGAGAGAGTTCTGCCTCTAGGAGACCTCCTTTTGAGCTTGGCAGAGTGGCCAAACCAACCAATCATAACAGAATTCTAAGCACCTGAGAGTGAACCTCCCATAACATTGCATTGTGCCACACCCAACAGAAATAACCCAGGTGGATAACATTTACAATCAGGAGCTCCTCAGTTGCTCATTTCACCACTGAGTTTACAATGACTTATGGGTAGAAAAGCCATACTAAGTAATTTACTACACTGCAACAGTTCATATACATTTTGTTTTGTGAAATTGATTGCAATCCCCACTGTGTAATACCTCTCTTCTGACTTCCTCTTTAAGATTACTTTTTTTCCTATATCCTTCTTTCCTGTGCATTCTTGACCTCTGAACTATCTACCTGTGTAAATGCTACCTTTCTGATCTCCCATGGTTGATTATTCTAAAGAGTGTACCTACCTGGTGTAATTGTTCACCTGTCTGTTTATCCTGTCTATTGTTTGGCTGGAAGTTGAGCCACTGGAGTGGGTTTAATTCCAGGCCCAAAGGATGACTGGGGGCCATAGCCTGGGAGGTTTTACCCAGTCTTTATCAGGCCAGTAAGCCTGGCCTTTTTTTTAAATGATTTTGTGTTTTATTCCACATTTTCCTCCTACTCTATTCAGGATCTCCAATTTTGATCTCTTTCTGAGTGGTTGGCAGTGGTAGCTGGGAACCATCTAGTTCTTCTGGTCTCAGGTCATGTAGGCTGAGGTTCCTATGGTCCACTAGTCCCTTGACTAATTGCTGCCATACGTCTTTGATTTTCTTTACCCTCCTTTGCTCCGGATGACGAGAGATCAATTTTTGCATCATTGATGGCCAATCTCAAGCTTTTTTTTTTTTTTTTTTTTAAATTGTGATTTGGGTGAAAGTTTATAGAGCAAATTCACTTTCCATGCAGCAGCTCACATACACTTTGTCTCATGACATTGACTCCAGTTTACCACAGTGCAACAGCTCCCCTCCCACTTCCTCCCCATAGATACCTCTTTTCTGTGTCCTTCCCTCCATGCACTCCTGCCCCTGAGCTGTCTCCCTGTGCATATACAGCCCTTCTATTCTCCCATGATTATTCTTTCTAAGGAGTGTATCTGCCTAATGTAAATGTTCAGCTCATATGCCTGTCTTTTGTTTGACTGGAAGCCACAGGAGTGGGTTCACTTCCAGACTGAAGGGCGTCTAGAGGCCATAGTCTCAGTGGTTCCTTGAAGCTCTATCAGACCAGCAAACCTGGTCCCCCTTTTTTTTTTTAAATTTTGAGTTTTGTTCCACATTGTTCTCCCACTCTATCTAGGATCTCCTCCATAGATCCACCTCCAAGTGGTTGAGAGTGGTAGCCGGGCACCATCTAGTTCTTCTGGTCTCATAGTCATATAGGCTGAGGATCACATGGTGTACTAGTTGGGTGGACTAATTGTTTCCATGAATCTTTGATTTTCTTCATTCTTCTTTGCTCTGGACGAGGGGAGACCCATTGTTGCATCTAGATGGCTGCTTGAAAGCTTTTAAGATCCCGGTCACTACTTGCCAAAGTAGGATGTGGAACAATGTTTTGTGTATTACGTTATGCCAGTTGAGCTTGATGTCCCCTGCGACCACGGTCCCAAGCCCACAGGTCCAATTGCTCGCTCCCCTGGGTAGTTGGCTGTGGCCAAGAAGTGACTACAACCTTGTCCCTTGTCAGCTCTGCTGTATACCTGGGAATTCTTATAGAACATACAAATACACTTGTAGAAACATTGTCTGCCAATCCTATACATGGTCTGGGGTATACTCCCCCCTGCGTAGACATACCTGATAGTTTAGCCTGTCCACCCATCATCCAATCTCAAGCTTTTAAGACTCCAGTCTAAAAAAAATGTAGGACATAGAAACATTGTTTTTGTGTAATATGTTATGCCAATTGAGCTTGATGTCCCACTCGAGCATGGAACCGAGCCTGTGGGCCCAGTGACTCACTCTTTTAAGGTGTTTGGCTTGGCTAAGAAGTTATCTAACTTTGTTTGGCATTCTTCATATAGTCTGCATACTAATTTTTTTTTTTTGCTAGTTAAAAACACTGCATGTATATCATCTCTGTAGTGCAGGGGATTACTTGGTATGATTCTTCTAGCCATGGTCTTTGTGACTCCTTCCAGAGGTTGTTGTTGTTGTTATGTGCCGTCGAGTCAGCCCTGACTCATAGCAACCCCTCCTTGGGTTTCCGAGGCAGTATCACTACGGAAGTAGGATTGCCCAACCTTCCTTCCGAGGATGAGTGGAACTATATAAATGAGCTGCTTTGTGGCCCACCAAGGGGATCGTATAGTTTGTTAGTAATGTAAATAAGGTGCATGGCACCCTTGTGGGGGTGGAACCATGGAAATAAGGTGTATGGAACCTTAATGTGGGGATTGGTGAACTCTGATGATGTAGTGGTTAAGACATTTGGCTGCTAACTTAAAGGTTGGTGGTTCGAACCCACCACCTGCTCCAGGAAAGAGCAATGAAGCAGTCTGCATCTGTAAAGATTTATAGCCTTGGAAACCCAGTGGGGGTCACTGTGAGTTGGAATAGATTGATAGCAGTGAGGTATTGTTTTATTTTTTCCGTTTGCCATTCCACTAGGCTTAAAATGAGCCATTCCAGAGGTGGAAAAGGGGGATCTTACTACCGTCAAGACAGAAGCAGCAGCAGGGATAGAGTGCATCTTTGGACCTGCCATCTGTGTGCTGGACTTTACCACCCAGGAGAGAGAGAGCGCATGAGCTTTAACACTTTACAGAGAAACAGCGGCAGCAAAACCAACACAACCGGGAGACCGGCCCAAGACAGAGGGCACTTGGCTTGCCAGCCAATGGAGTGAGAAAGCTAAGTCCCTCAGATAGGAGGCTTGCTGGCAGAGTGGGATGCACCTATTGACAGAGCTGAAAGAGCTTTAACACTTGCCTTAGCAAGGCAGAGGCCTGGCTGAGACCAAGGGCCAAAGAGAGGTATGCCTGAGGGCATGGGTGAGAGGAGGCTGTCCTGATAAAAGAATTGTATCCTGAACATGTTCCTGAATCTGAATTGTAACCTGTTACTTGCCTAATAAACACCATCATCGTGAGTATTGTCTGTGAGTTCTGTGTGGACATTGCAGTGAATTATTGAACCTAATAGAGAAGTGGAGATGCTGTGGGAAGGATGGTTGGTGTCAGAATTGATAAGAAGGTTGGCAGTTGGCAGCATGTCTGACATCCTCCTCACAAGAGTCAGCCCTGGGCTGATGCTGTTGATGGTGATTCTGTCTCCCCCTCCTGAAGTTAGAGGAGGTCAGAGGACGCCTCCCTCACATCCTTTTTGTACATTTCCTCCTCCTGTTCCTGACTCTCCTTTCTTCAATCTCCTAGTTTGCTTGACTTTTGTCATCATTTATGGTTCTCTTATATAAAAAACTAATTTTAATGCGACTGGGGGTGGGAATGGGGAGATTACAAGTGAGTACAATGGAGCTTTTGAGGATGATAGAAATGTTCTAAAATTGAATTGTGGATGGAGATGGGTATACAACCCTTTAAATTTACTAAAAATCATTACACTGTACACTTAAAATGAGTAAATTTTATGGTATGTAAATTATACCTCCTACCACCTGTCTGTCAGTTTTGTTATTCTGTAATGGCTTGCATGTTGTTAGGATTCTGGAAGCTATGCTACCGGTGTTTCAGATACCAGTAGGGTAACCACAGTGGACAGGTTTCAGCAGAGCTTCCAGACTAAGACTAAGATTAGGCAGAAAGGCCTGGTAATTACTTCTGAAAATTAGCCAATGAAAACTCTGTGGGTTGTAACATAGTGTTGTCTGATATGGTGCTGTAACATGAACCCCCTAGGTTGGAAGGCACTCAGAACACACAGTGACCCCAGTATTGAACTCTAACGTACCAACAGTCATGAAGATGGCTCAGGACTAGGCAGCATTTTGTTCGGCTGTATATGGGGTCACCATGAGCGGCAGCTGACTTGATGGCAACTAATAGTAACAACAATTATACCTCAGTTATTATTAAAAAATTCTAATGCATCTAATCCATTGTGGTTTGCTATTTTAATATCTTGTTTAATTGGTAGAATTCTTGCCTTCTGTGTGCGAGACTTGGGTTTGATTCCAGCCAGTGCATCTCATGTGCAGCCACCATCTGTCTGTCTGTGAAGGCTTGCATGTTGCTGTGATGCTGAACGGGTTTCAGCAGCGAGACTTCCAGACTCAGATGGACTAGGAAGAAAGGCCTGGGGATCTGCTTCTAAAAATTAGCCAGTGAAACCCTATGGGTCACAGCAGTCTGATCCTCAGCTGATCGTGGAGATGGCCCAGGACCTGGCAGTGTTTATTCCATTGTACATGGGATCACTATTTACTGGGGCCAACTCAGTGGCAACTAACAATATTGTCAAAAGGCGTTTATAATTTTTTTTCTAATTATCTTAAAATTTTACTTTTCATGTTTAAGTTCTTAATACATTGCAAATTTGTTTTGAGTGTGTTGTCAGAGGTAGTGATGTATTTTATCTGTATCTGTATATCGGTTATTGGGAAATGTGTACGGTTAATGTCTTGGGTTGCTAACCAAAGGTTTAAGGTTCAAGTCTACCTAGAAGCACCTTGGAAGAAAGGCCTGTTGGTCTACATCTGAAAAATCAGCCATTGAGAACCCTAAGCAGCACAGTTGTATTCTGACACACATGGGGTCACTATGAGTAGGAATTGACCTGATGACAACTGGTTACTGGATATATGATGTAGATCATCTTTACCATTATATAACTGGGAGTTTAAACGCCTCCTCTACCGCATACTCAACTCCCATGTTAGTATGGATTTGTTTCTACCGTCTCTGTTATGTCTTAATCTCTTTGCAAAATACCACATTCTATTTTAATTGTTAAAACTTCATAAGGAACTTTGCAGTCTGGAAGGGCAAGTCATCTCTCATTACTCCTTGATGTTGTGGCCTTAGCCACATTGGCCTTTACTCTTTCATATGAAAAGGGTTAGCTGTGTCAAGTTTGTCAGAAAACTGTCTTGGGATTTTTATTTAAATTGCATTGCATTTCAGTATTGAGACCTTCTACAAATGGAAAAAGACCTGGATTAGAAAATCAAAAAGGTAGAACCTCTCGGCACTTCAGTTTCTCAAAGAGCTAAATAAAAAAATCCAAGGCTCAAGTTGCAATATTGAAGGATTCTGTGGGCAAAATATTAAATGATGCAGGAAGCATCAGAAGAAAATGGAAGGAATACACAGAGTTACTATACCTAAAAGAATTGGTCAGTGTTCAACCATTTCAGGAGGTAGCATATGATCAAGAACTGATGATAGTGAAGGAAGAAGTCGTCCAGCCTGCACTGAAGGCATTGGTGAAAAACAAGGCTCCAGGAATTTACGAAATACCAGTTGAGATATTTCAACAAAGGGATATAATGTTCGAAGTAGTCACTGATCTATGCCAAGAAATTTGGAAGACAGCTTCCTGATGTGAAGAGATCCATATCTGTGCCAATTCCAAAGAAAGGTGGTATGTATGCCAGAATGCAGAAAATGAACAATATCATTAATATGATACTCAAGTAAAATTTTGCTGAAAATAGTTCAAAAATGGTTGCAGCAGTACATAGACAAGGAACTGCTAGAAATTATGCCAGATTCAGAAGAAGACGTGGAATGAAGGATATCATTGTTGATGTCAGATGATCTTGGCTGAAAGCAGAGAATACCAGAAAGATGTTTATTGGTGTTTTATCGACTATGCAGAGGCATTTGACTGTGTGGATCATCAAATTATTGATAACCATGTGAAGAATGGGAATTCTAGAACACTTAATTGTGCTCATGAGGGACCTGTACATAGACCAAAAGGCAGTCAGTCATTCTAACAGAACAAGGGGATACTGAATAGCTTAAAATCAGGAAAGATGTACATCAGAGTTGTATCCTTTCACCATATTTAGTCAATGCTGAGCAAATAATTTGAGGAATTAGACTGTATGAAGAAGTACATGGCATCAGGATTGGAAGGAGATTCATCAACAACCTGAGATATGCAGATGACACTTGAAGAACTGATGTAGATCAAAGACTACAGCCTTTCGTAGGGATTATATCTCAATGTTGTTGTTGTTGTTGTGTGCCGTTGAGTCGGCCCCGACTCATAGCGACCCCTCCTTGGGTTTCCGAGGCAGTATCACTACGGAAGTAGGATTGCCCAACCTTCTTCAATATAAAACTAAAATCCTCAAAACTGGACCAATAAGCAATGTCATGATAAATGGAGGAAAAAAGTTGTCAAAGATTTAATTTCACTTGGATCCATAATCAACACCTATGGAAGTAGCAGTCATGAAATTAGACAACAAACATATCACTTAGGGCAAATCTGTTGCAAAAGACCTCTTTATAGTGTTAAAAAGCAAAGATGTCACTTTGAAGACTAAGGTGTGCCTGACCCAAGCCATGGTATTTTTAGTTGCCTTAAGTGCATGTGAAAGCTGGACAATGAATAAGGAAGCCCAAAGAAGAATTGATACATTGAGTCATGGTATTGGTGAAGAATGTTGAATACACCATGACTGCCAAAAAAATAAACAAGTCTGTCTTAGAAGAAGTACAACCAGGATACTGGTTGGAAGTGATGTTAGCAAGACTTTGTCTCTTTTACTTTGGTCATATTATCATGGAGGGACCAGTTCCTGGAGAGGAATTATACTTGGTAAAGTATAGAGGGTCAGTGAGAAAGAGGAAGACCCTCAATAAGATGGATTGAAATGGTGGCTGCAGCAGTGGGCTCAAACATAACAGTGATTGTAAGGATAGTGCAGGACTGGGCATTGTTTTGTTCTGTTGCTGTGAGTTGGAAATGACTTGACAGCACCTAACAACAAAATAACAACAACAACAAATGAAAATGATGTATTTATGTCTTCTTTTAGGTCCTTCAGTAAAATTTTATTATTGGTTTGGCTTTTTTTTTGTTGTTGTTATTTGCCATCGAGTTGGACCCAACTCATAGCGACCTCTCCTTGGGTTTCCAAAGCAGTATCACTACGGAAGTAGGTTGCCCAACCTTCCTTCCGAAGAGTGGCTGGTCGGTTTGAACCGCCAGCCTTCTTGTTAGCAGTCAAGTGCCTTAGGCACTATGCTACCAGAGCTCCTTTTTCTTTTTTAGTGGGTACCAAATTATTGGAAGTAATTGTACAAATAAAAAACTTAAGTGGATGTTTTGGTACAATTTATAGATAAGGTAAAGGTAAACCCAACACGCCTGTGCTGTTTTGGTGATCACAGAAATCACCTCTGTGTCTGCAGGGAAGCCAGGATAAAGCTTAGCTCTTTCCATCACTGTTTACCAAGGTGTGCTTGTCAAAGAGATACTCTGCCAGACCAGATTCCTAGCCCTCCATTCATTGATGTATTTCACCTTCTCATTTAGGTAATAAGTCTCAATGAGGTCACCCAAATGGAGGTCATTATTGTCAGTGGCCAATTCCTACAGTTCCAGTAATGACTGATAGACAGTTTTTTTTTCCAGGTGTAACATGCACTGTGTTGCACTCAGCCCACTCCTGCAATCATCATGGTCTGGTTTCTTGGCATCCTGAAAGACAATTTGGCCACCTTGTTGGTTCTGCAGCTTTATCAGTTCCTCAGCATGTTCCCTTTCCTTGTGAGATTGGTGAAGAAAATATTTGGCAAAATTCTTCAAAGCCACATCATTGCAGTCAAAGGGTAAGACATGGGCAATTAGACATAGGTGTAATGCTCCAGGTTGATCTGATGGTTGATGGCGACCTCTGAGTCCTGGTTGTAGTTCTGGCGCACCTGCAAGAGGATGTGGTCCTCATGGTGACATCAAGGAGAGGTGGTGGAGGCTATGTGGGCATCAGGTCTTCAAGCATCAGGGAGTGCTGCTCTGAGGAGGCGGTAGAGGGTTGGCTGGGAGCAGCATTTGGAGGGAGTTGGTGAGCACCAGATTCTCTGTTCAAGCCTCAGGTGCCTCTTTCACACAAAGAGCTGCAACGGTGGCTTTGGTGGTAGGGATAGGACTGGCAAGAGGCCTTCTGGAGAGCTCACTGCTTCTACTGTGAGCCTCACAGACATGGATAGCTTTGCAGGCCAGGAGCTGTACATGGGGAGGAAACCCAGGTTATTGTGCAAAATAGTCAGATAGTAGATTTTTTACTATTGTTGTA
This sequence comes from Orycteropus afer afer, assembly GCF_000298275.1. Classification (NCBI taxonomy): domain Eukaryota; kingdom Metazoa; phylum Chordata; class Mammalia; order Tubulidentata; family Orycteropodidae; genus Orycteropus; species Orycteropus afer. The sequence continues at coordinate 1,793,519 of NW_006922085.1, read as the reverse complement.
AATATGAAATGTTGGATAATTAAGTAGTTGATAAGTGAGGAGAAGGTATATTCACCCATGTCACTTTCACCCTTGTGTCCCTTCTCAGTCAGTATTTTCCCAGAGTAGCCACATTGTGGTTTCCCTCATCATTGCTTTGAATTTCCTATAATGGAACTATACCATATGGTCTCTTTGGTGTCTAGGTTCTTTCTTGCTACATCATACCTGTGAGATTCATCTCTGTTGTGTGTGGCAGTAATTGATTCTTTTTCATTTCTATGTGGTATTACATTGTACAAATATACCACAGTTTATTGGGTTTTTTTGGGAGGGTTACAAAATTAAATATTCCATTTATTAATTTAAAAACTATAATAATAAAAAAAACTTGATAGTCATTTTGCCTCATCAATAACTCTTGCTTTGAAAAAAATAATATACCAACACTCAAAACTTCACTTTACTTGAATGGAGTAATAAGGCATAATTTATTTTGAAGTTAGTTCAATTATATATATATAAGGAGTTTTGTAACCTAACTATTGTAACTAATATCTTTGCAGTACAAATTTATCTCCATTTATTGTCATTCACTAGTGATAAGAATTCAACTTCACAATCTCAATTATTTTCATAAATGCCTCCTCTTGAATTGCCCCTTCCCATTTTATACAATTATCTTAAATCTTGAAGCCAAAGTGGGTTTATGTGTGTGTATGTTAAAATGTATATAACAAAACATTTGCCATTTCAGCCACTTTTATGTGTACAATTCAGTGACATTAATTATATTCACCATGTTGTGCAACCATCATCACTATTCATTGGAACCAAAGTGTTTTAAAGCTAACAGAGACATGAACAAATACAGAGATTCTTTTGAAGGTGTTGGTGCATAAATTCACAGACAAAGCAGTAGAACCTCTGGGGGAGTAGTCTGTTCATAAACTGAAATTCTTTTAACCATTATAATATAAATTTTTAGTCATCAATAACCGATTCAAACAAACTACATTATTTCTTCTTTGAATGGAGGACCATTAATCACTGGGATATAAGGAGAGAATTACTGTCACTTTAGTTCCTCTTAATCCAACATCCACATTTGTGAAGAACATCTGCTGCTCTGTCTTCCCAAATATCACACCCATGAGGCTGGTAACAATGTTGAAGAAGAATGCAGTCATCACTGGCCAAGCCTCTGGTCCCTCGGTTGGGCCACGGTCCTTTATTGATAAGAGAAAAAAGAACGGAAGCCTTGGCCTGTATTTAGGGCATAGGAGTTATCTACTAAGGCTTATAGTTTTAACTACAGTATGATTTTGCCCAAACCCCAAATTTCCTTCTGGATAAAGTATCTGTTTTGGTAAACCAGAGCCTATCTTGGTGCTATCCTTTTCCCCCTTCCCCAGGACATGATTAAGATCCAAATGCAAACAACCCAATAAAAACAGACACAGCAATCAAAACGTCTAATTCTCAAATATTAGATAATATTCTTGATTCATTGCCATTTTTCAAGATTGTGTTCATTAGAGAGGAGCTTTACTGTTAGAAACTGAAATGTGTCAGATAGGCCTCACCAGTATGAATTTTCTGATTTTTAAACATTTAAAAGTAGCAGAATTTTCAGTACAGTACATATACAACTACAAATGTTTCCATAGAAGAGTAAAAGATTCTTCTTAAAAAACATGATTTCCTCAGCAAGTATCATCCAAATCATCACAGAAATGGTGGGTGAAGACTCATCAGAAAAAGAGAAAAAATTCTCTGAAAGCAGAGCTTGAAACACTGATCGTGATTTCCTAAGGATCCTTCTCAGTACCCCGGGGATGCTCCCCATGTAGTTACTCCTTAATGCAGAAAAAAGGAGAAATGCCCTACTTCTGGCAAAGGAAGGAAGGGGCAGAGAGGAGAAGGAATTCTAAATTTCTCTTTACTTCTCAATCTGGGCAAATCACTTGAGACTTTCATGTTACAGAATTAGGCTATAGGAATTAAGTACTAATTGTAGTTGCTTTTCACTTTTTTGAAAAAGGGCCATCAGGATGATGGGAAACTGGTTAATTTTTTGTTCCTAGAGATTCTTTTTAATAAATGCCAGCTTTAAACCAGTCTTAAAAACTGTGGTAGCTGGTGTCATGTTCTTCTTCACCTGTAATGCTTGAGTCTAGACACATTTGAACACTTGGACTATTTTGTAACATCAAAGAGTGTACCACCCTTTACTTCTTTTCTTGACACCCAGGAAACCACCTCTCGGTCTCTCAGAGGTCTATATCCACAGAGATTCCACCTTTGCAGAAGGAATCTTAATGAATGTTATTTGGCAAGTAGAATAAGACAGGTAACTTGGGACTACATCACTTGGGACTCATTCTACACAGAAAGGCCAAACTTGGCCACTATTTCTGTAGTGATAGAGCCCTCAGATGATAGACTCCAGGAAGAAACACTATAAAACACAGGTGTCTCCATTTAGATTTCCCTCTGCCTAGAGCTCACAGCCCTCCTCACTGCACTCATGTCTTTCTGCTTCTGGACATGTAGTCTCAGTTCCTGCACAAGGAACCCAGGGAGACATCTGATTATGCTCCTTTTTTTTTTTTTTTTCTTCCTTGAATAAGCTCTTGTGATATTTTCAGGGTATTATAACTAGTTCTTCTTTTTTTAAAAGAGTATTTTTTAATTAGTCTCAATTTTATGCTCCTGCCCTTCAGCTAGTATGTCACAAGTTTCTGACAACTGCTGTTCTGAATTGTAGAAAGAGTCTCTTCCTATCCCCTGTACTATATGCATCATAATGATTTACTCTTTCCAGTTTGGGTGTCTGTGCCGAATGTACTGAAAGGGACCTGTTAAGGTATTGCTTCAGCCAAATGAATAGTCTCTGTGCTTGGGGAAATGATGCTGTTCTGGGATTTCTCTGATATTTGCTGACAATGATGTTTATTGTTCATATCCTTAGTTTTGATAGAAGGTTTCCTGACATGCTAATTTGCATTGTACTTGATTACTTAATTTTGTGCTGGAAGACCCTTAGGATGGCTGCTGTTATGCCTAGAATGATAGTGTTGGTGACCATGATCCTTAGATGTTGAAGGTGATGCATTGGGGACAGATTTTCAGAAGCCACTGACAGTGATAGCCAGGAGCAGAAGTGTCTGGAGCGGTTGGAGATGTAATCAAGTCTACAGAGAGATCATAGTTGTATGGGACCTTCTAGAGCAGAGGCTTTCTAATTGGCAGTTAATTCCAGAGTAGGGGCATAAACCCCTACAGGTGTTTCCAGGTGACTCTAATGCATTTACTTTGGAGAGAGGAGGTTCTCTAGCTTGTGAGTAGAGTGTCAGATGCATTGTTGGTGCTCAGCAGGGGCTACTGGTGAGTGGACTACTGTTTAGGGCTAAGCCAGCTCAAAAGTTACTGTTTGGATTTAAAAATAATACCTTTGTAAAGCACCTCTCCCACTCAAACTTGGGGAAATTAGAACAAGTTGGCTGTTTTTTTCTTTTTCTAAATAAAATTTCATTGTGTTTTCAGTGAAAGTTTACACAGCAAATTAGGTTTGACAATTTCTGTACAAATTTGTTAGTGACGTTAGTGGAACAACTTGGCTCTTGATTAACCTTTTGCTGTTTATCCTTGTCCAATTTAGCAATGACTCCAAGAAGTGACTCCTGAACCCCCACCTTTTTTTTTTTTTTTTTAATTTTCTGGCCTCTTGGCACAATTTTAAACCATTAGATTACTTTCTGTTCCCATTGTCCTTGTAGTATTTACATGCTGTATGAGTTCCACAGGAAGGGAGGATTCTGCCTTATCTGCTGACCTAGCTCTTGTCTGAAACGTGTGACTGCCTGGCAAGAGGAATGAACAAGTCTTTTGAAGAAACAGCAAAATGAGAAAGTGTGCTTGTGTTTAAGAGATAAAAGAACATTTTTGGGAGCAAAAGAGGATTTTTTTAGCTGAGCTGTGTTAATTACAAAGCAAAGTTATTTTTACAGAAAAAGAAAGATCATGAATTCTAATGGATTTTAATGAATGAACTTGTGACATATTTATAATATGAAGATGATTCCATCTAAAGCTTTTTTTTTTCTTCCTTGAATAAGCTCTTGTGATATTTTCAGGGTATTATAACTAGTTCTTCTTTTTTTAAAAGAGTATTTTTAAATTAGTCTCAATTTAAAAACCATCCAGTTACTATTGTCATAGCCAAAGGTTTTGTTATGTACTGGGGTAGTAAGAATATCAGATAGCATAGGAAACATCCCACTGTACTATAAACCAAATAGTGAGCCTCGTTTTATTGCCACATAGAGAACAAACCCAAAACCAAATCTACCTCTGTCAAGTTGATTCTGACTCATAGTGACCCTATAGGACAGAATAGAACTGCCTTGTAGAGTTTCTAAGGCTGTCTGTCTGTCTTTATGGAAGCAGACTGCTTCATCTTTCTCCCGTGGCTGGTGAGTTTGAACTGCTAACGTTTTGATTAACAGTCAAATACCTTAACCACTGTACCACCAGAGCACCTACATAGGGAATAGACTTACTTTTTATGACGTTTTCCCCAGGGAAATTTTTTATCCAGTCTTGGAATTTTTTATAAAACAAAACATGCACTGCTTTTTTTGATTAGTGCAACCCATGGCACTGAAACCAGAGGCCCTCTTGGTATTCGTTATTATCTGACATTTTTCAAATGGAAATTTTATGCTAAATATATATTATCATAATTTTTAAAAATAAAAAGCTAAGTCCAATAGATAATATTAAAAAAAAAATTGTTTAGAGGAGACTGGCAACATTACTACTTATATGCTAATTAACCATCAACTACTTGTATTACAACAAAGCTGTTCACGTATATAAATGTACAACAATACAGAATTTTAATCCTCACTCATTCTTTTTTTTTTTTTTTTAAATTTTATTTTGATTTGGGTGAAGATTTACAGAGCAAATTCACTTTCCATACAGCAGTTCAAACTACTTTGTCTCATGTCATTGACCACAGTTTACCACAATGCAACCGCTCCCCTCCCACTTCCTCCCCATAGTTACCTCTTCCCAGTGTCCATCCCTCCAT
>NW_006922085.1:1773949-1787319 GCF_000298275.1 Orycteropus afer afer | reverse complement strand
TCTACATTATTCTTTAGCGTTGCATAGTATTCCATTGTGTGTATGTACCATAGTTTGGTTATCCATTCCTCAGTTGATGGACATCTAGGTTGTTTCCATATTTTGGCTATTGTAAATAATCCTCACTCATTCTTAAACCATCATGAGGAAATAATAAGACAAGCCAAAATTGAGGGACGTTCTGAAAATAACTGGCTTTACTCTTCAGAACTATCTTATGGGGGAGGAGATAGGAAGAAAGGCCCAGGAGATGTTCCAAACTTACAGAGACATGAAAATTAAATGCAGTACATAATCCTGGGTGGAGGAGATGGGGGATACATTTGTTTCCTACAGCCGTCATGACAAATTACAGTTGGTCCTCTGTGTCTTCAATTTCTGTATCGTGGATTCAGCCAACCATGACGAAAATGGAGAGAGAGAGAAAACAAAAAGCAATTAAGTGGTCAAAGCAATCCCTCAAAGGCGTTTACATTGTATTACGTTTATTTGTAATGTAGAGATGATTTAAAGTTATATGGAAGGATGTGCCTAGGTTATATGCAAATCTACTCTGTAGTGATACTGCCTTGGAAACCCAAGGAGGGGTTGCCATGAGTCGGGTCCAACTCGACGGCACAGACAACAACAACATGCCATTTTATGTAAGTGACTTAAGTAAGCATCCATGGATTTTGGTATTGGAGGGCCAATTTCCTTGAACTAATCCCCCACAGATACCGAGGGACAACTGGCTATACCTTAGAGTTGGTGGCATTTATTCTCTGAGTTTTCATAGGTGTCTGAAGTCAAGGTGTTTGGCAGGGTTGGTTCCTTCTACATGCTGTGAGGGAGAATCCATTCCATGCTTCTTTCCTAGCTTTTGGTGGCTGCCAGCAGCCTTTGGTGTTCTTTGGGTTGAGTTTTTAGAACTCAGTTCTTTGCTTTCATTTTCACAAGGCTTTCCGCTCTGTTTTCTCAAGATTTTTTTTTTTTAAACTTCAATGAATTGAAATGTATTTTTTCACAGTTAAGAGGCTTGAAGTCTGAATTCAGGGCGCCACCTCTAGGTAAAGACTCACTCTGTCAGCTCTGGGAGAAGGTCCTGGTCTCTTCAGCTTCTGCTTCTTGACAATCTTCATGTAGCTTCTTGTCTATCTTCCCCCAGCCTAAGAAGTTTTTAAAATAAACTTTATTTATTTTCGATAGGAAGAAAGGCCTATTATTATTTATTATTCCTAATAAATTTTTATTGAAGTATACATACAGAGAACCATATACATCATACTGAAAACCTTGATAGATTGACCACAAAGTGAGCACATCTGTTGGCTACCATCCAGAATAAGAAATAGAACATCACCAGTTATCCAGAACTGCCCCCTTGTGTCCCTCTTAGCTACTACCCCCACTTCTCTTTGGGAAGGCCATGTCTCAAGCATCATCTTGACTTCTAACAGATGAGGCCATTTGCTTGGATTTGTACCACAAGTCAAAGGCTTGGTGCCTTTTCTGCTACCCCATTCCGTGGAGATATACCCCAAGGAGGGGTCTCTGTGAGTCAAATGGACTCAATAACAGTGAAGTTTTTTTTTTTTTTAAAGTTCTGTAATATAAGCCCCAAAAGTGGACAGTTCTTATGAGGGCAGTGACAAGATATGGGGCTGGCTTTACAATTCTGTTGCATCCTGGCCCCAACTTAGGTGTAGGCGTCGACATCTGTGTATCTGGGCAGAAGTCCCTGTCTTCCTCAGCAATCAGTGAAAGGTCTGCCAGGGAAGACTCACTCTCTTGATTTGCTGCAACTGGGAGCTTGGTCTTTAAGGCATGTGCGTGTACAGCATTCATAGAGCCTACAGCTTGAAGGCTGGCTGCAACTGCAAACCCTTTCAATAAATCCCTGACCTCTTACAGAAAGCTGTTACAAGCTCAGTGGAAGGGAAGCTTTTTTTCCCTTTCAAACTGTGGTAAGAATATGTATAACAAAACATTTACCAACTCAACATTGTTAAATGTATAATTCAGTGGTTCATGTTGTGTTTCCAAATTTTTCTGTCACCATTAACAGAAACACGGTGCTCCCTAAACAATGACTCCCCATTTCTCCCTTCCTCCTGTTCTTGGTAACCGCTAATAAACTTTGGTCTCTAAATACTTAACCTATTCTAGATAATTCATTTAAGTGAGATCGTGAAATATTTGTCCTTTAGTGACTGACTTATTTTATTCAGCATAACGTTTTCAAGGTTCATCCAGGTATCAGAACTTCATTTTTCTTTATGGATGAGTAATATTCCACTGTATGTATGTATATATGTATGTGTATGTGTATATGTATGTATGTATGTGTGTATATATATATATATATATATATATATATATATATATATATATATGTATATATGCCACATTTCATTTCTTCATCTGCTGATCGACATTTAGGTTGCTTACTACCTCTTGCAAGTAGAACCATATTCCTACTATGCAAATTTTTAATTTTTCTTTTTGATTTTTTCAGATGTCTTGCCTACTACATTCCTAATTTTAAAATTATACTCAGTATTAGGGAAATTGCCAACCACTTTAACTTTGTGGAGAGAAAATTGACATTACAAGGCGGGTATTTTAGTACAAAGACAAAGCTTTTTCCTTTCCCACTGGTGGTATGGAGTCACAGAAGTTCTGTGGTGCTAGACATGGTTATAAATTAATAGCCATATATTTAAACTAGAAGAAACAAGAAATTTGAATTCCTTTGAAAAAACCAAAACCTTTTTTTGGTTCTATGCAACTCAAATGGCTTTCCGAGCCTGGTCATTGGCACGTTCAGCAGAAAAGTTGGGAATCTAGTGTTACTTGATTTTTGCAGTATTTTTAGTGTTACTCAGATTTTTCTTTGAATCAGATCAGGGAGAGAGCCTTTCCAGGTGTTAGATACCATGAGAAATCTGAACAGAATGAATTCGTACTGCTTCTTTTTTTTCTGAACTCTTCTTCATCTCTGAATACAAGGTAAATGAGGAATTAGTTGCTTTCCTGATGACTCTAACATACTGTAGCTCTAAAATAAAATCCTTTAGACAGCTTAGAAGGGATTTGGGAACTAGAAAATGAAGAAAATATAGGCTTCTGTGCACAAATGATGATGAGAAATGGAGTTGCAGCATTCAACAAAAATTTACTGTCTGTCACGTGCCAGACAGCGTTGTACGTTCTGGGGATACACATAACAGGGAACAGAAGAGTCCCTTCTCACTTACAAAGTGATATATTGTGAACTCCAGAGAGATGTGTGCCTTGCCAGATGTTTTGACTCCTTCTTTTCCTCTCTTCCTTTTCATAGGACAGAAGAATAAACTGAACAGACCCTGATCACTGACTTTCAGCTCTCGGGGGCTTTCTACCCAGTTCTCCTTTTGTGGCCCATGTGCTGCATCCTCTGCTCTCAGTGTGCAACTGGCCCCCAACGCAATGTGTGTTTGTCAAACCATGGAAGTGGGGCAGTATGGCAAGAACGCAAGTCGGGCCGGAGACCGGGGAGTCCTCCTGGAGCCCTTCATCCACCAGGTGGGCGGACACAGCAGCATGATGCGCTACGACGACCACACTGTGTGCAAGCCCCTCATCTCCCGGGAGCAGCGCTTCTATGAGTCTCTCCCTCCTGAAATGAAGGAGTTCACCCCTGAGTACAAAGGTCAGTTTTTGGCCAATTGAGTAAGAACAGTAGCTCTTGAGCCTGCAGGCCCTTGGCTCAGTTTTCCTGATTTTGTTGGCCATGTAATATGGTTGTAGACATTGTCTCAAAGCAACTAAGTTTTTGTTACACAAAAGCATTAGCAAAGCTGAAAACATCAGCAAAGTGTTTAGGGTTTGTAAATAGAATTCATTCATAGGTAAACCTGGGAAGAATCCACAGCATTAAGTCCTATTGGTGGAGAAGAACATGCTGCAGTCTAGAATGTTTCCCATTTCCTCTTACAGTCTAGAAGAGAAGGGAGTGGCACTTCTCTGGCCCTGGAGGAGGATGAATTGGCGTGCTTTCTAGATTATGGCAGTGAACTGGCTGGCAAGGAGGCTCTGTGAGCCTGTATCTGTATGTGCTGGGGGGAATGAATTAATGGTAAGAAATTTAGTGAAGAATGAGCCTCAAGGTCATAAATTTTGAAGGGAAATAAAAGTTTATTTTATCATGATTTGGGTGAAAGTTGATAGAGCAAATTCATTTTCCATACAGCAGCTCACATACACTTTGTTTCATGACATTGCCTACAATTTCCCACAGTGCAACAGCTCCCCTCCCACTTCCTTCCCATAGTTACATCTTCCCTGTGTCCTTGCCTCCCATGCACTCCTGCCCCCAAGCTGTATCCCTGCTCTGTGCTTACACAGCCTTCTATTCTTCCATGATTGTTCTCTCCAAGAAGTGTATCTAGCTAATGTAAATGTTCGGCTCATATGCCTGTCTTTTGTTTGGCTGGAAGCCACGGGAGTGCGTTCACTTCCAGACCTAAAGGGCAGGTAGGGGCCATAGTCTCAGTGGTTCCACCAGGCTCTATCAAACCAGCAAACCTGGTCCCTTTTTTTTTTAAATGATTTTGAGTTTTGTCCCACATTGTTCTCCCATGCTATCCAGGATCTCCTGCACAGTTCCCTCTCCCTAGTCATTGACAGTGGTAGCCAGGCACCAAATAGTACTTCTGGTCTCATGGTCATATAGGCCAAGGATCATGTGGTGTACCAGTCCCTTGGGCTAATTGTTTCTTTGCATCTTTGGTTTTCTTCATTCTTCTTTTCTTTGGATGAGGAGAGACACACTGTTACACCTAGAAGGCCACTTGCAAACTTTTAAAATTCCAGTGGCTACTCACCAAAGTAGGATGTAGAACAGTGTTTTTGTGTAGTATGTTATGCCAGTTGAACTTGATATCTCCTGTGACTATGGTCCTGAGCCCACAGGTCCAACTATTTGCTCTCTCCAGGTAGTTGGCTGTGGCCAAGAAGGCACCACCCTTGCCCCTTGTCAGCTCTATCATACACCTGGACATTCTTAACAGTACATACAAATACACATGTAGAAACATTGTCTGCTAACCCTATACATAGTCATGGGCACACTCCCCCTGCCTAGACATACCTGATCATTCAGCCAGTCCACCCATCTATCCACCCATAGATAAATACTTTCCATCACTGACAATGCAGTACTGTACATGCAAAAGGGTTCATTTTAGTTGTCTGTACCTCCCATGTACGTCTCTATGTTTTCCTCTTCATCAGTGCCACCATTTTGATCATTCATATTTGGTACACTGCCTGAAGGGAAGATAATTTGTTTTAAAGTATAAATTGTAGAAAAGAACCCCATGAGTATATATACCAGAATTAAGTCATTTTATTTTATTTTTTCATTATTTAATTCTGGCCTTTAGTTTATAACACTGTTTCCTTCTATACTTCTTTTATAAGGTATAAAAATCACATTTTTAATTTTAAGATTAAATTTTTAAGTACTATCAGTGCCATCATTTTTTAGTAACGTTTTAGGCTCTGGTGGCAGAGTGCCTAAGGCATTTGACCGCTAACCAGAAGGCTGGCAGTTCAAACCCACCAGCCACTCCTCGGAAGGAAGGTTGGGCAATCTACTTCCGTAGAGATACTGCCTCGGAAACCCAAGAAGGGGTCGCTGTGAGTTGGATCCAGCTCCCTGGCAGTGAGTTTGGTTTTAGTTTTGGTTTAGGCTATTTTGTTGTTGTTACTGTGGTGAAAATACACATAACAAAATTTTCGTGAACTCAATAATTTCCACATGTACAATTCAGTGACATTGATTACATCATTTATGTTATGCAACCTTTATCTCCGTACTAGCTCAAATTATTCTACCACCATTAACATAAGCTCTATGTCCCCTAAGCAAAAATTCCTCCTTTCTCCATCTCTCCCACTTCTCATAACCACTAATCTTTGGTTTCTATATGTGTGTTTGTTTCATATAAGTGAGATTATATAATATTTGTTCCTTTTTTACTTTTTTCAATGAGCATAATGTTTTCTAGATTCATCCATGTTATGGTATGTATCAGGACTTCACTTTTCTTTATGACTAAGTAATATTCCATTATATGCATATACCACATTTTGTTTATCCATTCATATACTGATGGACATTTCAGTTGTTTCTCCTTTTGACTCTTTGAAAGGTGCTGCAGTGAACATCAATGTACAGTTTTCTGTTTTCATTCTTACTCTCACATCTATTGGGTATATACACCTAGGATTGGGATTGCTGGGTCATTATGGCCCTTCTGTGTTCAACTTCTTGAAGCACTGCCAAACTGTTCTCCACAATGGCTGTACCATTTTACACTACCAACAGCAATGGATGAGGGTCTAGTTTCTTTACAAGCTTGTTAACACTTGTTTTCTGTTTTTATTTTTGTTACCATTGCCATTCTAGTGGGGGTAAAATGGTATATATCATTGTGATTTTGATTTGCATCTCCCTAATAGCTAATGATGTTGATCATCTTTCATGTACTTTTTGGCCATTTGAATATCCTCTGTAGTGAAATGTCTGTTCAAGCAAAAGCATCACCAAGCATCTGCTTGGTGCTTTGATTGTGTTGTTTGTCTTTTTACAACAAAGAAATATTAGAACCTTATCAGATATGTTACTGTTAGTTACTGTTGATTTGGCTCCAACTTGTAGTGACTTTATGTATAACAGAACAAAGTGTTGTCTCGTCCTACACCATCCTCACAATTGTTGAGGTATTTGAGCCCATTGTTGTAGCCATTGTGTCAGTCCGTTTCATTGAGGGTCTCCCTCTTTTTTATAGACCCTCTTCTTTACTAAGCATGATGTCCTTCTCTGGGTATTGAGGTCCTTCCTGATGACATGTCCAAATGAGACAAAGTCTTGCCATCTTCACTTTTAAGGAGTATTCTAGCTGTACTTCTTCCAAGATGAATTTATTTGTTCTTCTGGCAGTCCATGGTATATTCAGTATTCTTCGTCAGCATCACAATTCGAATGGTGTTCCTTTTTCTTTGGTCTTCCTTATTCATTGTCTAGCTTTTCATGTATATGAGGCAATTGAAAAGACCATGGCTTGTGTCAGGTATACCTTAGTCATCACAGTGACATCTTTGCTTTTTAAAATTTTAAAGAGGTCTTTAGCGGCAGATTTGCCTGATGCAATACATTATATCATTTAATTTCTTGACTGCTGCTTTTATGGGTTTTGATTGTTGATCCAAGTAAAATGAGGTCCTTGACAACTTCAATTTCTACACTGTTTTTCATAATGTTTGGCCCAGTTGTGCTGATTTTCATTTTCTTCACATTGAGATGTAATCCATACTGAAAGCTGCAGTATTTTACCTTCATCAGTAAGCACTCCAGGTTGTCTTTATTTTTGGCAGGCAGTTTTGTTATCTGCATATCACAGATTGTTGATGAATCTTCCTCCAATCCTGATGCCCCATTCTTCTTCATATAGTCCAATTTCTCAGATGTGTATCTTGAATATGTGGGTTTTGAAAATTTTCTTCCAGTCTGTAGTCTGTCTCTTCACTTCATTGATAAAATTCTTTGATTAACAGAAGTATAAAATTTTTTATGAAGTCCTGTTTACCTATTTTGTCTTTTTCTGCTTATGCTTTTATTGTCATTTTTGATAATCCATTTTTAAAAACTAGGCCCCACAGACTGGCCTCTTTATTTTCTTTTAAAATTTGTACCATTTTAATGTTCACGTATAGGTCCTTGAACCATTTTGAATTTTTGTGTGTGTATGTGTATGATGTGAGGCATGGATCCTCATCCATTCTTTTGCATGTGAAAACCTAATTTTTCCAGCACCATTTGTTGAGGAGACTCTTCCTTCTCCATTGAGACTTAGCTAACACCCATGTTGAAAATCACTTGACCATAGATGTATGGATTTATTTCTGGACACTCTCTTCTGTTCCATTGGTCTGTATGTCAGTTATTATACCAGTACCAGGCTGTTTTAGTTACTGTAGCTTTATGAAATATGAATCCTCCTACTTTATTTTTCTTAAAAATTGTTTTAGCTATTTGGAGCCTCTTGCCCTTCCATATGATATGAGAATTGGCTTTTCTGTTTCTGCACAGAAGGCTGTTAGAATTTTGATGGTGGTTACATTTAATTTATAGATTGCTATGGGTATTATTGACAACTATATTAAACCTTTTAATCCATGAGCATGAAATGTCCTTCCATTTATTTAGGTCATCTTTAATTTCTTTTAGTAATGTTTTATAGTTTTCTGTATAAAAGTCTTTTACTTTCCTGGTTAAATTTATTTCTAGGTACTTTATTCTTTTAGATGCTATTGTATGTGGTAATATTTTCTTTTCTTTTTTTAATGAGGAAGTGGAGGCTGTGAATTAAGTGATTCATCCAAAGTTCTACAGCTAATAAATGGCAGAACTAGGACTGCAATCCAAATCTAGATGTTACCTTACTACTACAGTAGTCAGCCTTGGTAAAGACCATCTGCAACAACAACCACATTTTATCCCCAGGACTGGGAGTGAGGACGGTTGTCAGCCTATTCCTTACTCTTGCTGTTCTAGAATAGTAATATTTTCTTAATTTCCGTTTTCACTAGATCATTTCTCATGAATAGAAACATGACTAATTTTTGTTTGTTGACCTCATACCCTGCCACTTTGCTGAATATATTCATTAATTCTAATAGTGTTTGTCTTGGTTCTCTGGTGCTGCTATAACACAAGTGGATGGCTTTAACAAACAGAAATTTATTCTCTTACAGTTTAGGAGGCTGGAAACCCAAATTCAGAGTGCCAGCTCTAGGGGTTGAGTGAAGGCCCCTTGACCTCATTTGGGGCTTCAGCTCTGCCTCATACTCCAGGCCTACTGGAACAAGCTAGAGGCTTCTTCTGACGCAGGCAGCTACAGGCTGCTGAGGCTGACGAACTCAAGATCAATAGGTAAAATAGCACAATCCCAAGATTAGCAGTCAACGTGGCAGACCATTGGTTCAAGTCCAGGCACTGGAGATGAAGACTTGGCCAAATGCAGGATCCAAACATGCCCCAAAGCTAGAGACCTTCCTCAAAGTTTTTCCATATATACTGGAAAAAGACCACACCCTGAAGGCAACTGATTAGTTTACTCATAGCAGATTCCACCATGGAGTTGATTATACCACATCCAGCTTCATCATCTGGTGCAGCCAGACTGCTCCTTGGAAGCAAGAATGGCCAGATATCGTCTTACCTACTTTGGTCATGTTGTCAGAAGGAACCATTCCCTGGAGAGGGATGTCATGCTTGGTAAAGTGGAGGATCAACGAAAAAGGGGAAGGCCCTCAACAAGATGGATTAACACACAGGCTGCAACGATGGACTCAGGCATAGCAGGGATTGGGGGTTGGCACAGGACTGGGCAGTGTTTGGTTCTGTTGCTATGAGCCAGAGATGACTTGACGGGACCTAACAACAACAACAACAACAACAACAACAGTCTCATCATGGAGAATAACTACATCCAGCTATTCAAAGCCACAGCTCAGCCAAGTTGACACACAGCCTTAACTACCATGGTGTTCTTGTGGAATCTTTGGGGTTTTCTCTGTATGGGATCATGTCATCTACTAAAAGGGATAGTTTTACTTCCTCCTCCCTAGTTTGGATCCTTTTATTTTTTTCTAGCCTGCTCTGGCTAGGACTTTCAGAATAATGTTGAATAGAGTGATGAGAGTCAGCATCCTTGTCTTGTTCCTGATCTTAGTGAGAAGGCTCTCAGTCTTTCTCCATTGGTTGTGATGTTAGCTGTAGTTTTTTCATATGTATCCTTTATTATATTGAAGAATTTCTCTTCTGTTCCTAGCTTGTTGAGTGTTTTTATTATGAAACTGTTAAATTTTATCATATGCCTTTTGTACATTGATTGAGATGATTATGTGACTCTTTTCCTTTGTTCTGTTAATTTGGTATTGATTTATTTTCTAAGGTCATTTTATTTTAAATCTAATCTTTGTCACTGTGTTTATATATTTTTATAATTTGTCCATCAATATGTATGTTACATTTTTTGTGTTCTGCTTTTTAATTTTTCAAAGTTGACCCAATCCTTTACTAGGGGATCCTCAGTATAGAAGGAAATTGGAAAGAAAAACCAATCCATATCAGTGTTGACATTTTCTTTAATTCATCACTGGCAAAAAGAGGTAAACCAGTTCTTGGAACATCCCAAGCTTTTCTTTTTCTTTTTAAATTTTATTTTAACCTAAGGTCCTTTACCACTCCTCGGAAGGAAGATGGGGCAATCTACTTCTGTAGTGATACTGCCTTGGAAACCCAAGGAGGGGTCACTATGAGTTGGGTCCAACTTGACGGCACGTAACAACAACAAGGTCCTTTACTTATGTCTGGAATATTTTTTCTATTACCCGTTGCCCACAATTTCTCCTCATCTTTCATGTTTCCCAGAGCTTCCCTCCCTGATCATCCTATATCAAATGTTCTGCCCTGGACACCTTACTATTTTCTATTTTTAAAAAAACCCAAACCCATTGTTACTGCGTCGGTTCAGACTCAGAGCGACCCTCACTGGGTATCCAAGGCTGTAAATCTTTATGAAGGTAGGTTGCCTCATCTTCCTCCTGCAGAGCAGCTGGTGGATTTGAACTGCCAACCTTCCGGGTAGCAGCCAAATGCCTTACCCCTATGTCACCAGAGCTCCTTATGGTTTTCTATTAGAGCATCTTATTTCGTTTCTTCGTAGCACTTATCACAATATATAATTGTTTTATCTGAGCTTTTTTTTTTTACTGTTTTTCATATTAGGGTGTAGCTCTAGGAAGGTATTGATCTTATCTATGAGCACAAGGCCTAGAACCTAGTAGATACTCAGTAAATAATTGATAAATAAATGAAACTAAGTTAAGGGCTTATTTGCATAAGGATACAGAAGCCTTGGACTTCTTCACATTTAGTACTGTAGGCATCAACATTCATGATTATAGTTGGTCATGCTAAATAAAGAAAAATCTGTTTTTAAGCTTACTGGCAAAATAGAAAATACTACGGATCCTTTTCCTTGGCTTCATCTGTCTGCTGAAAGAGCCTAGAAACAACGATAACCTCAGTAATACTGAGCACATCTAGTGCTAGGTTCCTGACTTTTTTTTTTAAGAGAGGAAATTATTTATTGCAAAGTGGCAATGCAAAGAGATGGGTCTGTACCCAAATTGGACTCCCCGAATCTAAATTGAATTACAGTTTTTGTAAGTTTCAGGAGAGAGGTTATGCATATTCATAAAAATTTCAGGAATTTGGGCGTGAGATAGTTGACCATTGCCTGAAATTTCCTTTGCCTCAGTTTAAAGGTCAGTTGTTTTTTAATGCAGTGCGCTTTGCGCTTGCACACCACTTGAGTTTCACTGGCTTCCTGTCATCAGCTGATGGGGCTTAGGCAGAGGGGAGAGTGTTAGTTCCCAGCAACTTTGTTTCTGTTCATCTCTAAGGTCACTTTTCAAGTTGTCTCCTGGCTCCCAGAAACGCATTAACATACTTAACACCTGTTTCTAGGGGATAACATGGAGACAATGTGTAAATTGACCTTTCAGTCCATTCAGTTCTTAAGGAACTGAGTTATCATGTTTACTTACCTGCCTTCAGCCAGCTATGCAGGCTGAACTTTGACTCCACCTAGTGTCAATCCCTCCTTTAAGTGGTTACTGTTCCACATTCTTGGGAAATGGGCTGACTTCGACTATTCTAGCTACTTCCTGCTGACTGGGGATGAAGATGGTGGAACTCAATCCTTGGTTAGTAAGTCTCTTGTAAGATCCAGACTTTTTAAAATACTGTTCCTACAATAAGAGGAACAAGTGCTCCTTGGAGAAATGGTTGGTTCCTGGGCTGGGGCAGGAGAAATAAAAGATGAACTTGGAGCATATTGTGATGACAGAAGGTAAAGAAATAGTGAAAAATGATGGGAGTGCATGTGAAAAATACTTAAGAGCCAACTTGAGGGAGTCCTAGTAGCTAAACCTTGGAGACTTTGAGCAATAAAATAAATACCTCTTAAGTCTACACTGATATAAATAGTGAAAATGAAGCCCGAGGAAGAAAAAACAAGATTTGCTATGGCCTTTAAAGACATTTGTTCTCCTAATCTGAGAGAAATTAAAAAAAAAAAAAAAAAAAAACGCAAACTCACTTCCGTGGAGTTGATTCAACTCATAGCAACCCCTCCTTGGGTTTCCAAGGTGGTATCTCTACGAAAGCAGACTGCCAAATCTTCCTTCCAAGGAGTGGCTGGTGGGTAAGTCAAATGTCTTAGGCACTATACCACATTTTTCTGATTGCCCTCCCCTCCTCCACCCACATGAAATTTTAATACCACAGATATTTTACTTATCAGGTAATGTGCCATGAGGAGTTCTGGTAGCGTAGTGCCTAAGGCAGTTGACTGCTAACCAGAAGGCTGGCGGTTCAAACCCACCAACCACTCTTCGAAAGGAAGATGGGGCAATCTACTTCCACAGTGATACTGCCTCGGAAACCCAAGGAGGGGTCGCTATGAGTCGGGTCGGACTCAATGGCACATAACAATAACAGCAACAAATGTGCTCATGGGAGGGCCACAAATCATTATAATGTCTCAGATTTTTTTGCTCCCTAAGAATCAATATTTTGGCCAGCAATTCCACTCCTGAGTATAGACCTAAAAGAATTGAAAGCACAGACTCAAATATAGACTTATTTACCAATACTCACTGTAGCCTAACTCACAATAGCCAAAAGATGGAAACAACCTGTGTTCACCAACAGATGAATGAATAACAAAATGTGGTACATATATGCAATGGAATATTACTCAGCTATGAAGAGAAATGAAGTTCTGAGACATGCTACAACACAGATGAATCTTGAAAACATGCTGAATGAAGTCAGACATAAAAGGACAAATATTATATGATCTTATTTATATCTGGGATAGGAAAATACTACATAGAGGCAGAAAGTAGATGAGTGGTTACCAGGGGCTGGGGGGAAGGGGAAAAAAAACTAAAAAGAAACAAACTCACTGCCATCGAGTTGATTCTGACTCATAGTGATCCCCATTGGGTTTCTGAGGCGGTAAATCTTTATGGAAGTAGATTGGCCAGTTTTCCTTCCATGGAGTGGCTAGTGGATTTGAACCACCATCCTTCTGATTAGCAGTCAAATGCCTTAGGCATTACTTAATGGGTACTGAGTTTCTGCTTGGGGTCATAAAAAGTTTTAGAAAAAATAGTGATGGTTGCACAACATTGTGAACATAATTAATGCCACTGAATTGTACACTTAAAAACAGTTACAATGGCAAATTTTACATTATATATAT
>NW_006922085.1:1764366-1773849 GCF_000298275.1 Orycteropus afer afer | reverse complement strand
AGGCAGTATCACTACGGAAGTAGGATTGCCCAACCTTCCTTCCGAGGAGTGGCTGGTGGGTTTGAACCGCCAGCCTTCTGGTCGGCAGTCAAGTGCCTTAGGCACTATGCTACCAGAGAAGGTGGAGAGAAATTAAATTAGTAGCAGTGAATCAGTGACTGAGAAGGAGCTTTAGTGGTGCCAGTGCCTAAGGTATTTGACTGCTAACCAGAAGGCTGGTGGTTCAAACCCACCATCTACTCCTCAGAAGGAAGATTAGGCAGTCTACTTTCGTAGAGATACTACCTCAGAAACCTAAGGAAAGGGGTCACTGTGAGTTGGAATCGACTCGATGGTACTAAGTTTTTGTTTGTTTGTTTGTTTAATGACTGAGAATCCATACCTTGGAGGTACCATGAGTTTCTAACATGCCTTGTCCCATTTCTGGTGATAGTGATTTAAAGCACAATTTTCTGGAGCTGGGACTCCCTTTTAAGTCCTTCCTTAGTATAAGAGGGACTCCATGAGCTAACAAGACCTACAGTTCTCTTTCTGGTTTTGGCATATTTATAGCAGAAGAATTGGCCATGTAAATTGTGAAAATGTGTCAGGGAGGCATCTGACCTTTTCTAACTTCACGAGGGGGATGGAGGATCAAGAGCAACATCAACATCCCAAGGCTGATTCCTATGAGGTAGAATCTGACATGCCTCCATCCTTCAACCTTTTTACCAGTTCTGACACCAACTGGCTCTGCCGTAGTACTCCTTACTTCTCTGCTGGATTCGATAATCCATTGCAGTGACCACATAGATCTCACAGACAGTACTCCCAGTTATGGACTTCATTAGGGAAATAGCAAGTTACAATTCAGGATCAGAAACAACTTAGGATACAGTTCTTCAATCAGGACAACTTCTCAGTACACTTCTCTTTGGCTTTGGCCTCTTGGCTCTATGGCCCCTTGGCCTCTGCCCCGTGTGGGCAAGTGTTAAATAATAAAGCTCTTTTAGGTTTGCTGATAGTTGCCCAGAGATGCACCCCACTCTGCCAGCAAGCCTCCTGCCAAAAGGCACTCAGCTTTCTTGCTTTGTGGGTCAGGAAGCCCACCACTCTCTTGTGCTGGTCTCTTGCTTCTGCCACCATTTTTTTTTTTTTTTTTTTATTGCCACTGCTCTTGCTATCTCTCACTGTCTCTGGTGACAGAGCCCTCTCTGCCAGCAAGCCTCCTGCCAAAAGGCACTCAGCTTTCTTGCTTTGTGGGTCAGGAAGCCCACCACTCTCTTGTGCTGGTCTCTTGCTTCTGCCACCATTTTTTTTTTTTTTTTTATTGCCACTGCTCTTGCTATCTCTCACTGTCTCTGGTGACAGAGCTCTCTCTGTCTCCTTGATCAAGAAGGTATAGCACAGGGATCTCAGGTCCAAAGGATGAGGTCCACTCCTGGCTCTTCTTTCGTGATGGTAGGAGATCCCCTGTTTCCACGTCTGGGATGGCTCATTTTAAACCTAGTGAGTTGGTAAAACTGACCAATCCATGTAGGATCCCATACAACTTATTTGCATGGCCTGACCCCTACTAAGGTACTATATGTACTTTATTTACATTAACAAGCTATCCAATTATCTTGGTGGGCCACTAGCACCTCATATTTGCGTAGTTGTACCCATTGATCTGGTGGGAGTCTCAAAGACAATGGCTAGAAGGGTCATACCAAGCAATTCACTGCACTGCAGATCTGTTGAGTGTGAAGGTGGCTGAAGCTGCATCTGTAAGCATTTGGAACTGTTGTTTTATAGGCACTTAAAAATTGTAGTATGTTTAGTTCTGGCTTTTCTCTTATTTTGTAGCCTTAGAATATCTACTCCTCCAAATTCAGCATTTATCAATTCTTTTTTTAAAATAATAAAAACTCCACCCAAATGTAACCTGAGTCTATTTCAGTCAGTATTACAAAAGCCAAGAAAATGAGGGCTTAGAGCAAATGAATTAAAAGAATGTTGGTTTTTATTTTCTTACCTGTAGTCTACTTAGATACGTATAAGTGAAGAGGTTAAAAAAAAGTACCAAAAAAACATTAAAAATTAAAAAAAAAAAAAAGTAGATCGCATAGCTTACTTAATTGCAGAATCCTTCTTGCTATTTTTTTTTCTTGTCTCTTCACCCTGGTTTCTCTTGGTTCCTTCACAACCTTCACATGTCATCTATCTTGCCTGTTTGTACTTGCTTTTAGTGCTTAAGGCACTTACCTGCTAACCAGAAGGTTGGTGGTTCAAACCTACCAGTCACCATACCTTAGAAGATTGGGCAATCTACTTCCATCGTGATACTGCCTCAGAAACCGAAGGAGGGGTCGCAATGAGTTGAATTTGGCAGTGAATTTGATTTTGGGTAAACTTCTTATCAGGAGCTCTGGTGGCCCAGTTGCCTAAGGCATTTGACTGCTAACCAGAATGTTGGCGGTTCAGATCCACTGGCTGCTTCATAGAAGGAAGATGGGGCAATCTACTGCAGTAAAGATTTTCTGCTTTGGAAACCCAGAGGGGGTTGCTATGAGTCGGAATGACAGTGAATTTGAGTTTTTTTATACTTCTTAATAGCCCTCAGAAATAATTAGATTTAGGACACACTCTACACTGGTATGGACTAATTAACATAACAATGAAAACCCTATTCCCAAGTGGGATCACATTCACAGGTTTACAAAAAACCAGTGGCCATCAAGTAGATTTGGACTCCTATCAACCGTATCAGAAGGAAGGTTGGGCAATCTACTTCCATAGTGATACTGCCTTGGAAACCCAAGGAGGGGTCGCTGTGAGTGGGTCCAACTCGATGGCACATAACAACAACAACATCAACCATATAGGACAGAGTAGAATTATCCTATAGGGTGAAACCTGTCTTGCTTTTGAAATGAGCATCTTCCTGCTCTCACCACAGCCATTTCTGCCCTGATCAGGTATGGTGCTGTCTGCCTGTGATATGTTGGGGGCTCAAGGGCATATTACTGCAGAGAATGAAACGTTTCCAGAGAAGCTTCAGATGATCCTGAAGACAGAAAGAGCTAATTGTAAAGGGAAAGAATGATACATTTGACTTATAAAATGAAAAACTTGAGTTTATCAAAATGTACCTTTAAAGAAAAGAGATAAAGATATTTAAATACATATAACTGACAGAGGATCAATTTCCATAATAGATATTTTAAAAAACAAAACAGAAAACTGTAAGTCAGTAAGAAAAAGACAAATAATTCAGTAGAAAAATGGACAAAAATTAAATCACTGAAACCAAAGAATAGTTCTTAGATCAAAAAATTGATCAGGAGTGGTGAGGGAGAAGATATAAATTATCTTTATCAGGAATGATAAGTGTCATAACTACAGATTTTATTGATATTAACAAGATAATAGAATATTTTGAACTTTATCATGGTAAGTTCTACAACTTAGATGAAATGGACAAATTCCTTGAAAGATACAAAATACCAAAGCTCACTAAAGAAGAAAGGATAACCTGAATAGCTCTGTCTACTAAACAAATTGAAACTGAGGTTTAAAACATTCCTATAGAGGGAACTTTAGACCCAGATAGCTTCACTAGTGAATTCTACCAAATATTTAAGGAAGAATTACTACCAGTTCTACACACACTCTTCCAAAAAACTGAAGAGGGTATAACATCCAAATCATTCTATGAGACCATTATAAGAAAAGAAAATAACCCTTTTGAAGCTAGGTATAAAAAATTGAACAAAATTTCAGCAGGCAGAAGCTAACAGTATGTTAAAAGGATAATACATCATGACCAAGCAGGGTTTGTCTGAAGAATGCAAGGTTGGTTTAACAGTAAAAAGTTAATCAATATAATTCACCATATTAACAAACTAAAAAGAGAAAAAAAAAATCTGATCATCACAATAGATGCAGAAAAAGTATTCAACACAATCTAATATCCATTCTTTATGTAAAACAAACAAACCCACAAACAAAAACAACGAACTAGGAATCGAAAAAAACTTCCTTAGCCTGATAAAGGGCAACCTCTAGCTAGCATCATAACTGATTGCTTTCCCTCTAAGATCAAGAAATCTTAAAGCAGCAAAACTGTCTTTATTTGCAGATGACATTGAATTCTCTTTTTAGCTCTGGTGGTACAGTGGTTAAAGCATTGGGCTGCTAACCAGAAGATCAGCGATTCGAACCTACCAGGTGCTCCATGGGAGAAAGATGAGACAGTCTGCTTCCATAAATATTTACAGCCTTGGAAACTCTTTAGGGCAATTCTCCTCTCCTACAGGGTCGCTGTGCAATCCACTTGATTGTATTGGGTTTTATTTTTTTTGTTATTGTTTTGTTATCCATCAAATGTTGGAGCAGAATAAAGTCACACAAAGGACTCAGAAAAATGATCTCCTGAACACCTTTTAAGAATTCTGGAAATGTAAGCTAGTGAAACAAAGAGTAAACCATGAAAGAGGAAAATTAGATGATCCTAGAAGGAATGGCTCTCACCTCACATAAGCTGCAGTGGGTGGATATGGCAGGCCTGAAGGACATTCTAGATCTAACCATGAGTGGGAGCCTAGGAGACAAAGGGGAATGTACACCAGAGGGCATAAAGTTCAAACAAAATTGATGCTGTGGTGAAGACAGAGGAAGACAAAAGGTGAAACCTGCAGAAAAAGAAGCCCTGGTGGCACGGTGGTTAAGTGCTTGGCTGCTAACCAAAAGGTTGGCAGTTCAAACCCACCAGACACTGTGGCAGGAAGGTGTGGCAGTCTGCTTCCATAAAGATTATACCCTTGAAAACCCTATAGGGCAGTCCTACCTTATCCTGTAGGTTGTAATTAGTTGGAATTGACTCAGTGACACAGAACAACAAACCTGCAAAAGAGGCAGCCATCTATTTAAGAAAGCCAGGGCACATACGTGAAGCGAACTGAAGTGAACCATTAGTTTAAGCAATGTGATGGGAATGTAAGAAAAAAAAAACAACCCATTTTACCTTGTTGTTGGAAGACTTCTAAATAGGCCCAGAGATTGGGGTAATGCCAACCTGTAGAAGAAAATAGGCCAGAGAGGAGGTGTTTCTGTTACCCACTGCCACTCTGACAGGAACATACCACAGATGGGATGGCTTGAATAAACAGGAGTTTATTCTCTTACAGTTCAGGAGGCTAGAAGTCCAAGTTCAAAGTGCCAGGCTCTAGAGGCTATGTGAAAGCCCCTCGACCTTGGGCTTCAGCTCTGCTTCTTGTTCCTGGCCCACTGAAGCTAGAGGCATCTCTTCACTCAGGCAGCTACTGGCTGCTGAGGCTACAAGCCCAAGGTCGACAAATAAAATGGCACAGTTCTGATGTTACGAAACCACACGGCAAGCCATTATTTCAAGTCCATTGTAAGTCCCAAGGGTGCCAGAATATGTCAGGCTGCTGAACAATGACACAGCTACATGCTGGGTCTGAGCGTGCCATAAGCTAGAGACCATTACCAAAGCTGCTGCTTATATACAGGAAGCAGACCACATACCCAAAGCAGCTACTCAGCTGCTCCAGTAGATTCCACCACGGAGTTAATTACCATTCTCACCATGGGGAATAACTAATCCAGCTGCCCAGCCACTTAACCAAGCCCAGCCAAGTTGTCACACAGACTGAACTACCACAGGAGGATACTCTTGGTCTGGCATATTGACATATTCATACTTATCACCAGTTTTCAGATTATGGATATTGAAAATATAAAAGTAGAAATGTAAACTATGGAGAGAAAGTGAGAGGGGAGTTGTTGCATAGAAATTGCATTCACAATGTCATGAGACAAAGTATGTGAGCTGCTATGTGGAAAGTGAATTTGCTCTGTAAACTTTATCCCAAATCATAATAAAAAATTTTTAAAAAATGAAGAAATGTAGCTGACAGAATGTAGAGTTTGGCAGAGGGCAGCCTACACTCTTTTTTAACCATTTCCTTGAACTAGGTTTCTAGGTATTGTTTGTTTTTTAACTTCTTTGGTAATGATCCAGAAGAAATTATGACCAGCCTTTTTGTTAAAAATGGACACAATAAACTGTTTTTCATGAGCACAGCATGGAAAACAAAGATTTGCAGCTTAGAAATGCCAGTGGTTGGGTGGGGTGGAAGTCTGTGTGGTTAGGCTAGGATGGGCTCAGTGTGGGCAGAACATGTAATTTTGGGACTGTCTTAGAGGGAGAAGTGTTGATGTCTCTCTGGGTGACATTGTTGGGTAAAAGGAAACCAGGTTTAGAGGAGGACACAGACAGGAATTGGCAGCATCATAAGACAGTTTAAATAAGTAGAGTATTAAAATAACATCAGGTGTTGATGTCACTTAGAGAACACAGTTCTTCTGAATAGTATGGAATCAATATTTGAAAGTGAGATGGTTAGAAAAGAAAATGGGAAATAGATGTCTGTTTATTCAAGATCAAAGAATAAGGAGCAGATATGGAGTGGAAATAGGGGGTCAGCTCTCTTCTGGGAGATGAATGATGTCCACTGGTTGGTCATTCATTGTTCCCACATTGGTCTCTAGTTGGTTGGTTCAGGCCAAGTGATGTTCATCTGATATGCAAGAGTGTGTGACAGTCTGTGCTATGTGGACCCAGCCTGTGTGAATATTGATTTGCTGCCTTTTTGTCAACAGGTGTGGTGTCAGTTTGTTTTGAGGGGGACAGTGATGGTTACATCAACCTGGTGGCCTATCCTTATGTGGAGAGTGAAACTGTGGAGCAGGATGACACACCAGAGCGGGAGCAGCCTCGGCGCAAACACTCCCGCCGGAGTCTGCACCGGTCAGGCAGTGGCAGTGACCACAAGGAGGAGAAAACCAGCCTGCCCCTTGAGACCTCAGAGAGGTAAGAGCGTGGTGAGCAGGGCTTCATATGTGTGTGTGATCCTGCTGGCACAGGCATTCAGGATATTGCTAGAGTCTTGACACATTATGGGAAGCACAGCTCAAGGTCAAGGGAAGATGGCTGTCATTGTTGGGCCATCTCCACAGGTATAGCCAGCCCCTGTGGAATACCCACATTGCTCCAGTGACACCTCATTCTGGGCATAAGCTATAGTTGCTTGAAAACAAATAAAGCCTTACAGCCTTTTGTAAGCAGCGATTCCCTGTGCTGGTGACAACAGGGTCGCTGGCATAAGGCTGACATGCATCAGTCCACTGTGCTGCTCCAGCTTTTTGCTGTCCACAGGAGAGAGCCAAACTATATGGGATCACATTGACAGTAGCAACTCAAAAGACTAGATAGGAACCTCAGGGGGGCAGTGCATTCATATTCATGGGGGAGGAACAGCTTGGAAAAGGAGGGTGAGAATGGTTACACAATTCGAAAAATGTAATCAGTATCACTAAATGGTACATGTATGCCAAGAAATTTGGAAGACAATACCTGGCCAATCAGCTGGAAGAGATCCATGTTTTTGCCCATTCCAAAGAAATGATCCAGGAGAATGTGGAAATTATCAAACAATATCATTAATACCACAACACAGTAAAACTCTGCTGAAGATAATTAAAAAATGGTTGCAGCAGTACATTGACAAGGAAGTTGAGAAGTTCAGAAGTTCGAGCTGGTTTCAGAAAAGGATGTGGAACAGGGGTTTTCATTGTTGATATCAGATGGATCTTAGCTAAAAGCAGTGAATACCAGAAACAGGTTTACTTGTGTATTAGTGACTATACAATGGCATTAGATTGTGTGGATCATGACAAATAATGGATAATATTTCTAAGAATAGAAATTCCAGAAAAATATGCTCATGTATAACCTGCACATAGAGCAAGAGGCAGTTATTTGAACAGAACAAGGGGATCCTGCATGGTTTAAAATCTTGTGGCTCAAGACTGTATCTTTTACCATACTTACTCAATCTGTATGCTGAGCTAATAATCCAAGAGGCTGGGCTATATGAAGAAGAACACAGTATTAGGATTGGGGGAAGACTCAATAACAATCTGCAGTGTGCAGATGATACAACTTTGCTTGCTGAAAATGAAGAGGACTTGAAACGCTTACTGATGAAGATCAAACACTATAGCCTTCAGTATGGATTACACCTCAATAAAAAGAAAACTATAATCCCCACAAATAGACCAATGAGCAACATCATGATAAATGGGGAAAAGATTGCAGTTGTGAAGGATTTCATTTTGCTTGGATTCATAATCAACACCTGTGAAAGTAGTAGTCAAGAAATCAAATGGTGTATTGCATTGAGCATATCTGCTACAAAAGACCTCTTTAAAGTATTAGACAGAAGGTTCAAGATGGCGGAATAGGCAGACAGACTGCACAGACCCTCTTCAACAAAGAAAAGGGGAGCCAATTAACACAGATACTGAAGATAATTCTGGAGCCCTGAGCTTTGAAGGCAAGGATATAGAAGTGGACTAAACTCAATTAGTAGAACTTGCATGGTAACACCAAAAAAGGAGACATATGGAGCTGTCGTCTGTCAGCAATCCTGGTGGCACAGACAGGATATTGCTGAGTGGTCTTAGGACCTAAAAATTAACTTAAAAATCGGCCCTGCTAGCCAGGGGCTGCACGGAGGACTGCAGTGGTGGCTGGTGAATAAAAGGGGAAGCAACGAAGTAGAAGGTGGGCTGAGCTGTGGACTTTTGCCTGTCCAGCCATTTTGAATGTTTACAAGCAGTTCGGCTATTGTGGATATTTAAAGCAACAGTGTTCTCCCAGACTCCAGGGACTTAAGAACAGGCTCCACTTGCTGGGAACCACAAGGACATTCTGGACACCAACAACTAGAAGGTGCGATATTCCTCTTGTTACTGTTATATTCCACACCCTCTTGGTAGATGGAGGAGCGGCGATCCCTCACTCCCACCCACCTTCTGGGCTGGCAGGAATTCATCCAGTTTGTGTGCTCGGATGGAGCCTGGGTGCCCTGCCCTACCCTGCCCAGCATTTTTGTTTGTTTGTTTTTGTCTGCTTTAAAATTATTATTACTATCCTTTTTATTATTATTCTTTATTCTTCCCTTCCCAGGTTCTAGTTTTCACCTTTTTCTCTCTTCCCTGTTCCTGGTTCCCATTTTTTTCTTTCTTGTGATTTCCTTGTTTTTCTTTTTGCATTTTTCACATTTTTTTTCTTCATTATTCTCCTACTGTAACTTTTCTGTCTTATTGCCCTGTGTCCAGATATTGTGAGGTTTTTTCCTTTCTTTTCTTTTTTGGTTATTGTTCCTGTGTGTTTACACAGTGTGTTTTTTGTCCACTTGCTTTTACTTTTTTGATGGTTATTTGATTGTTGTTTTTGTTTAACTGAGTGGGAGACAGCAACAGTGCCCATATGACACAACTACACCTGCACCTCCTGCAGCTCCACTTACTGAGAGCCACTACTTCCTTCTCTACCAACTGGCCAATGATAAATGACCACCGAGAAGACCCTGACTTACCCTTAACTGTTTGTCATAAACAGTTAACAGAGATCTAAATACAACAATGTCA
>NW_006922085.1:1760733-1764159 GCF_000298275.1 Orycteropus afer afer | reverse complement strand
AACAGACAAAACCCTAGAATGATTTTGGAAGAAAATATAAGAACAAAATGACAAAATAAATGAAAAATTAGAAATGATACAAAATCTACAGATAGAAATCCAGAAGATTAATACTAAATTTTCAGAAATACATTGAAAGGGCAAAGGAGTAGAATCAAATCAATGGAAGACAATTAATGAGATTGAAGACAAATACCTGAATACTTCTTTAGAAAGGGATCAACCAGAAAAAAGATCAAAATAAAATGAAGAAAGTCTAACAGAACAGGAAGAGAAAAATAAAACCACTGAGAAAATTGTCCAAGATTGGTTGGAAGGGAACTTCCCTGATATGATGAAAGATAAGAATATATCCATTTAAGAAGTCCAACGAACCCCAAACAGGATAGACCCCAAAAGAAAATCACCAAGACATATGATCATCAAGCTCATCAAAACCAAAAAACAAAGAATCCTGAAAGCAGCATGGGGAAAATGAAAAGTTATTTAGAAAGGACAACCAATAAGAATAAACTCTGATTTCTCAGCAGAAACCATGCAAGCAAGAAGGCAATGGGATGGTATATATAAAACCCTGAAAGAGAAAAATTGCCAACCAGGAATTATATACCCAGCAAAATTGTCCCTCAAATATGATAGTGAAATTAGGAGATTTCCAGATAAGCAGAATTTAAGGGAATTTATTAAAACCAGACCAACGTTACAAGAGATACTAAAAGGACTCCTTTGAACAGAGAATCAATAATAGCAAACAACAACTGACCATTAATACACAAGACTACATAACCCAGAAACCAACACAGCTGTGGATGTATCCAAGGTAAAATAAGCTCACAGCAGGGACCCAGGGACATCAGTTGTTAAATGAGGACAATTACAAATCAGAAAGGGGGGAAAAATAGTGAAGTTACAGAACTTCTAAGTGGTGAGGAAGTGAAGAGAGTTGCAAGATAGAATGGACTGTTCTGAACTCAGGGAGAAAATTATAAATCACAGGGTAACCTTAAAGAAAAATAATAAACCTTTACATCACAATAAAAGAGAGGACAAGCACAAATATTTTGCAAATACTAAAACAATAGCAGCAAAGGAAATGATAACATGATTCATAAGCATAATGAGCTCAGCACAGAAAATAACATGGAACATAGAACCAGGAACACCATGAAAAAACACACAACAAAATGACAGCAACCAGTTCATACTTGTGGATAATAGCATTGAATGTTAATGGATTAAATGCACCACTCAAGAGACAGAGAGTTGCAGACTGGGTAAGAAAACATAACCCATCAATATGCTGTCTACAAGAGACATATACCTTGGAGACAAAGACAAAAATAGACTAAAAATCAAAGGTTGGAAAAAGATATATCAAGCAAAAGGCAACTGTAAAAGAGCAGGAGTGGTAATACTAATTTCTGATCAAATTGACTTTAAGACAAAAACCACCATATGAGACAAGGAAGGACATTATATAATGATTAGAGGACCAATTGAATAAGAAGATACAGCCATAATAAATATCTATGGACACAGTGAAAGAGCCCCAAAATACATAAAAGGCAAACAGATGACTCCACAGTCATAGCGGGAGACTTTAATACACCACTTTCAATGAAAGATAGAACACCTGGAAAGAAACTCAACAAAGATGCAGAAGAGCTAAACAATACATCCACCAGCTTGACCTTATAGACATCTACAAAGCACTTCACCCAACAACAGCACAGTACACATTCTTTTCCAGTGCACATGGAACATTTTCCATGATAGACCATATGTTAGGCCATAAAGCAAACCTTCATAAATTTAAAAACATTGAAATACTACAAAGCATCTTCTCAGATTGTAATGCTATCAAATTAGAAGTCAACAATAGGAAAGAGAGAAAACACATGGAAACTGAACAATACCCACCTTAAGAAAGACTGGGTAAGAGAAGAAATAAAATATGAAATTAAAAAATTCCTTGAATCAAATGAGAATGATAACACATACCAAAATCTATTGGGATACAGCAAAAGCAGTGATCAGAGGCCAATTTATAGCAATAAATGCACACATCAAAAAAGAAGAAAGAGCCAAAATCAACACTAAACCAACATCTCCAACAATTAGAAAAAGAACAGCAAGAGAAGCCTACAGTCCCCAGGAGAAAGGAAATAATAAAGTGAGCAAAACTGAATGAAACAGAAAATAGACAATAGAAAAAATCAACAAGACTAGAAGTTGGTTTTTTGAAAAGATTAATAAAATTGACAAACCACTGGAAACGTAATAAAGGAAAAGAGGGAGAGAATACAAATAACACGAATAAGAAGTGAAATGGGTGACATCACAAAAGAACTAACTGAAATAAAAAGGATATCAGGATATTATGAAGAACTGTACTCCAACAAATTTGAAAATCTGGAAGAAATGGACAGATTTCTAGAAACAGACAACTTACCTAAACTAACACAGACTGATGTGGAAAAGTTGAACAGATCCTTAACAAAAGAAGAAACTGAACAGGTTGTCAAAAAATTACCAACAAAAGAAGTCCTGGCCCAGAGGGTTTCACCGGAGAATTCTACCAAACATTTAGAGAAGAACTGACACCAGTCCTACTCAAAACTATTCCAAAACACAGAAAAGGATGGAATCCTCCCTAATTGATTTTGTGAAGCAAAGGAAAAAAGGAAAAGAACCACATGATCGTATCAATTGATGCAGAAAAGGCATCTGATAAAATCCAACACCCATTCCTGATCAAAACTCTCAGCAAAATAGGAATAGAAGGGACATTACTCAACATAATAAAGGGCATATGTGCAAAACCAACAGCCAACATTATTCTCAATGGAGAGAGACTGAAACCACTCCCCATGCAAACAGGAACGAGAAAAGGATGCTGTCTATCACCACTTCTGTTCAACATTGTATTGGAAATCCTAGTCAGGGCAATAAGGCAAGAAAGGGAAATCAGAGGCATCCAAATTGGTAAGCAAGAAGTTAAACTATCCCTGTTTGCTGATGATATGATCCTATGCCTAGAAAACCCAAAAGACTCAGCACTTGGGACTCTCATACTGGAACCAATTGACAGATTTAGCATCATGGCAGCATTCAAGATCAACATCCAAAAATCAGTTGGATTCCTCTACATCAGCAAAGAGATTGCTGAAAAAGAAATAAGGAAATCAATCCCATTTGTAATAGCTACCAAAAAACAAAACACTTAGGAATAAATCTTACCAGGGACACAAAAGACCTGTACAAAGAAAACTGTAAAAGACTACTTCAAGAAATCATAAGAGATCTACATAAATGGAAGAACATACCATGCTTGTGGATAGGAAGATTGAACATTGTGAAAATATCAGTTCTGCCCAAAGCAATCTATGCATTCAGTGCAATCCCAATCCAGATCCCATCAACATT